>NW_028229580.1:300000-394302 GCF_053477565.2 Lygodium microphyllum | reverse complement strand
GGAGAGCTATAGCGGGAGAGCAAGAGCAAGAGAGAGAGAGAATCATAATGTGGGAACTCCAATAATCACCATGTGTGACCGGCCTTCCCTTTATTCATCTGTCACTAAAAGAATAAAGAATAAAGTGAGGTGATGGGTGCCCACTACTTGCAGTGTGTAGGTGCAAGTACTATTAGTGTAGTAATACATTGGCGGCTAGGTGGAGGCACCTTTACCCCCAACATATTACTATGTTGCGATGGATTGCTTATATCAAGTCTTTGGACCTAGAATTTTGCCATATTGCAGGTAAAGATAATCCATTTGCAAATATGTTATTTAGAGCCAAGTATGAGGATGAAGAAGACATGGTTGTTGAAGGAGATGATGTTGGTATAAATTTCTACTCCACTTCTTATATTCAACAAGATCATTATTGTTGTGCATCTTCTCTTGAATCTTTTTCAGAAGACATGTATGATAGTGAGTAGTTGCTTATTGGTCACTACTTAAGAACTTTGACTAAGCATGAGAGATGGAGTGATCAGGAGTTTAAGAGAATCCAAAGAAACACATATGGGCATTTCTTGAAGAATGATCATCTATGGAAGCATCCAAAGAAAAGAAACAGGACTCCAAAGGGGGTAATATGTGATAAGGAGACTCAATAACAAATTATCAAAGAGTTTCATGAGAGTCTATGGGCTAGTCATTGAGGTGTGTGGATCACTTTTGCGAAGATCAAAGAAAGATATTGCTGGAAAGATATATAGTATAAAGATGTGTTGCAGTTTGTTGAGACTTGTGCTACTTGCTGACATATGATTTTTGATGCTGAGAAGTGCTTAAAAATAGCCAAAAATTACGAATATCAGGGAAAAACTAGACTTCGTTGAAGGCGGCGATGGCAATCAGTATGATTTTAAGCGGCAAGTCCCTAAAGTGCTAGTGCTAATTTTCATGGGAAATCAAATGGTGCAGATGGCCGAGCTGGAGTTTTCCTAGATGCAAAACGACGTCAGGAATCCAACGCAAGTCTCAGATCTCCATTCCGAGGACATTTGATCCCCCATTTAATCCCCGCAAGGTTTGGGGTTGTGAAGTAGCTACTGGATATGGAAGCTGGGAAGAGCATGATGGCCCCCAGCTTTATAGATTTCAATGCCATGGAACCACCTGTCCAGATAGATCTCGAATCCGATGTCGTTTGCCCCTCCAAAAGCGAAAAAGCCACTTGTCGGAAGTGTGAAAGCAAAATGCATAAACTAGATAAGTTGATTAAGAAGCTTAAAAGCTCTTAACAAAGAGCTGAAAGAGCCAAAAACTTATGAAATGAAACATTGGGGGGGGGGGGGGAACATCAGTTTTTTGCGCCCCATCTTTCCCCCCTTCATCATGATTTTCTGATCAGAAGAATGGAGAGGAACCCTCTTGGCCCTGAGATGCTTCTATCCTTCACTCTCCATCACCACAAATGGATCGAGGAATGATGCACTGACTCAAGAGATCAAAAACTAGTCTTTCTCTCTCCTCCCTCTCTCTCCTGCATAGAGGCGATTCTTGTGCAAGAAATCAAGAAGAAGAGGGGCTGAAGAATGCTTGTCCAGCTGTGACCGGATTGCTTCAAGATGAAAAGGAGGCTGAAGAAAGAGGTTCAACACTGAAGAATGGTTGCCAGTCGGTCTGTGGGCTGCTCAGAATAATGATTAAAAAACCTGCAACACGCAAGACACGCGGTATGCTTCAATTTTACAAAGAAATTTGATTGTTTTTGTTGTTTTATGATCCACATGTTGTTCATATGCCATGAATTTTTGTTTGAACCTTGTTTGCATCATGTTTGAGGGTTGTAACTATATAAATACGAAACCCGTCATGATTTAGAGCCATTATTAATTCTTTAAAACTCGCAAAATATCATTTTTAATGGAAATTAGTAGTTTTTTTCAAATTTGAGTTGGGAGAAATGAATGGAAATGGGATAAAATTAGAGAAAAGGTTAAGTTTCAGTCAAAACAATAAGCCAATACAAATGAATCAGAAAATACCTATTTTTCATGAATAATAAATAGAGAAAAATAGTAAAAAATAGAGAAAATTGGGATTTTTGCACAAAAAATGTGGAAAAATAAGATTTATGTGCGTGAATGTTTGGTGAGGTTGAAACATGAGGTTAAGACTCAGTTTGGCCTCGTCCTTTGTATTATAGAACATGCTAATTATTTTTTACATACAAAAATGATACAAAATAACCATTTACACCTATGCACCGCAGCAACACCTAAACAGTGAGGGGGGGATACAATTTGTGCGATGATATAATTGCTAAAAAGATAAAAAATTTGATTTTCCTCTTTGTGCATAGCATTTAGGGATCGTTCCATAATTAAATATAGGCGACTAGTAGCACAGAAGTTTCGGTACTAGTCCCTAAAGTAGCACAGCACGTAGTAATGCTTAGTTAAAATTCGTGAAAGGGCTATTTTTCGCACCTCACATGACTGGTTTTTAATCATAAAATGGTTGTGCACAATCATCATACACCTTGCATCAAGCATGCCATGTGGTATCTCCTAGAATGCATTGCACTTGTTTGATAAACTTTGACCAACGCTAAGAGGACATGAAACCTAAGCTGTAGGTTTAGACGGGTGCTTCCATTGGGAAAAGTTTTGTGAGGCAAATCAAGATATCCTGGAATGCTAAATTATGAAAGAGTGGAGTTTGTGTAAATGTTATATGTGTTAGTGACGCATCTTGCGGCTAATCCTCGAGGTGTATGAGAGTCGTAGTGGAGCCGCAGTAATTAGCCGAGAGGTGCTTCCCTATGTGTGTATTACGAGGCATTATGCCTATATGTTATGGGATCTCCCTCGGAGGAGAAGGGAAGGTGAACGTTGGACTACATACGGGATAAAACACAAAATTGTCACAAGCATTTAGTGCAAAGTGAGTTTTAGATGCTCCTGGCCCGCGAGGCCGTGTGGTGGGGTTGTTTGTCATATACATGAGATCCAGCTAGTGCCATAGCCAGTGCCGACCCATTTTAGGTCCCATTAGTGGTGAGTCTACCGGGAGCCGCCAACAAGTAGTGGTTCTCGAATCTAGGGTTTTTAGGGACCAAATAGTTGGTTTATGTCCTCTGACAAGGACCGTCAAGCCGAAATACAAAAAGCAGAACGTGCTGAGAGGGCTAGAGGGCGGTTGGAGATTGTAAGACACTATTCTCCTCAAAGGAGCAGCCCATTACGCATAAGTGGCAGTAGTTCTAGTAACCTAGGTGTTACAAGTAGCTCTTTGAGTGTAAGTGGAAGTCTTGGCACTTTCCTATTTTTAGTTAACCAACCCACAACAAGTGGGGGTGTAGTATTTCTACACAAACTCCTGTTGTCAATCCGATTGTAGCTATGGCACAACCTATTGCAATTCCAGCAAGTACACCGGATTTACCAGCATTAGGAGTCCCATTGCCCATTTTCCATGGGTTAGCAGAAAAAGATAGAGAACTCCACATTAAGGAGTTTCAAATGCTCATGTTCAACTATCGAATCCAAGACGAAGGACACCTAATGATGTTCTTCAACATGACGCTAAGGGCTGAAATGATGAACGGGTTGCCTCTTACCCATCCAACCTCCAATCCTCACTAAGAGAACTAAAGAGGGGCACCACCTAGCCAAAGGGAGGATGGGCTAGGACATCCCTTTTCTCAAAGAGAATCAAGAGAACCAAAACAAAAATTTACAAGAGAGAATATATGTACTAGACACCATATTGGAATATAAGAGAGAGAGAGATGAGAGGAGAGGGAGATAAGAGGAGAAGAGGTAGAAGAAGCTTGCCATTATGCTACATGGAATGATAAGATGAGAGGAGAGGGAGATAATAGAAGAAGAGATAGAGGAAGCTTGCCATTATGCTACATGGAATGAGAAGATGAGAAGAGAGGGAGATAATAGGAGAAGAGGTAGAAGAAGCTTGCCATTATGCTACATAATAAAAGAACTCACTCATAGCTCACCTCAAAGAGATGAGAGTATTCTAGAGTGCTCTCATGGGCTTGTCATTGTTCTTCCTCCCCCTTTTCTCAAAGAGAATCAAGAGAACCAAGACACAAATTTACAAGAGAGAATATATGTACTAGACACCATATTGGAATATGAGAGAGAGAGAGATGAGAGGAGAGGGAGACAAGAGGAGAAGAGGTAGAAGAAGCTTGCCATTATGCTACATGGAATGATAAGATGAGAGGAGAGGGAGATAATAGGAGAAGAGGTAGAGGAAGCTTGCCATTATGCTACATAATAAAAGAACTCACTCATAGCTTACCTCAAAGAGATGAGGATATTCTAGAGTGCTCTCATGGGCTTGTCATTGTCATTCCTCCCCCTTCTTCATTCTCCATGGGCTCTTTATATAGCTTCCATGCGGGATTAGATTAAGCTAATCTTCTTGATTAGCATAATCCTAGATGATGTATGGCATTGTTGAAAATATGGAGCATAGTGGATGGGACAAGTCCCCACCTTGGTCATCATGCAAGAAGCCAAGGGTGGTGGTAGACAAAATAGAGAAATGGAGCTAGATTACAAGAGGTGGGTGCCCAAAGCACATTATTATAATATATTTACAAGAAGGACAGAGTGGAAAGTTGGTGTGGTGAAAGAGAGAAGAAAATTGCATATAGCTAGCAGTCTGTGCCTTCATAACTTCAAATCCGTGAGGAATTTGAAAAAAGTTTCTTCTGCAACTTTGTAGACCAGGTCGAAACTGATTGAGACGCGCGAGAATTTTCTTAAAATTCACTTTTTCTTGGGAGTTATTGAGATTATAAAAAATGGCTTTTAAAAGCTGCTTTGACTTTAGTCCCCCATATGTATATAAATACATATAAGCATGTGACAAAAGGGGTCCATGCTTGTAAGCTTTTGTGCAAGATCCAAATGACACCTTGATGTGGATATTGACTTGTGTGCTAGGGTGAGGTGTCCTCTAATGATGGTGATAGATTCTAAATCTTAGTGATGCAGACGGGGGCCATGTGTAGTTGGAGGCTAGTCCTTTGAAAAAATCTATGCACTCACTCACCTCCTAGATGTAATCCATTTCCATCTTCACTAAGATAACCATTTCTTTTACCCTTTACATTGACATGCCTTCTAAGAACTTGTTCCCCCCATTTGCTAGAGTTATCATAATCGAGAAGCAATGTAGCATACCTAGTGCTTGAAGAGTAGACCCAAAGTGATATGGTAAGCTCTTGATAGGGGCTTTGGCCAAATTTTGTGGTAATAATCCGAGTTGTAAAAAACCCGGATCAACACTAAAAGGAAGAGCGACAGTGTGGTATCATGGTCTAGAAGCCAGAACCATAACTAGCAGTGCCCAATTCTTTATGACTTTCTGTAGGGAGTTTGCCCCTGAGAAGGGTGGACAATATTGGTTGCGTGTTCTGAACGTAACAGGCCAAGAGCCAAATGAGAATATCCATGCATATGCCAAGAAACTAAAGCAAGTTCTTCACAAAATTAATGCTTATATTCCTATTCCAGTGGCTGCATAGTTGCAATATTTTCTACATGGATTGGATTTTAATATCCAAGTGTAGCTGAGTAGTGTTGCTTTGGCCAATATTGACACTGCCATTACCCAAGCAGGAGTAGAGTCACGCTTGCAAGCGGCTTATGCAGCAAGGATAAATTGGAATGGTAATAATTTAGCCTTGACCAATGGGAGTCAAGGGGACCCCATGTTAAATATAGGCGATGAGACAGGACAATGCAAAAGAGACTGTTAGATTCTTACTTGAGCAAATTATCTGCCGATTTGGTCTACCAAAAGAAATAGTATCGGACCGTGGAACTCACTTTTTAAATAAAGTGATTAAAAGTCTGACTGAAGCTTGGAAAATCAAGCATAACAAGACAACCCCCTATAATCCACAAGCAACTGGACAAGTTGAAAGTACTAATAAGTAGCTTGTGGGTATCCTACCCAAGATAGTCTCTGAGAAGAAGCGGGACTGGGATACAAAATTATATGTGGCAGTTTGGGCGTATAATATGACATTCAAATGAGCCACTGGCCACGCCGCATTCAAATTAGTTTACGAGGAGGAGTGGGTCTTGCCCTTAGAAATTGAGTTACCGACCATTAGATTCACAATCAATCATTCTTTGGGTGATGTAGATGTCCTATTTGAGCGATTTACGACTATAGCCCACTTGGACGAGCTCAAATTGCAGAGTTTGTTGCACCAGGAGATAGCTAAACGTCGGATGAAATGGTTGCATGATCTAAAAGCGAAGAGATATACTTTTAAGAAAGGGCAGTTAGTTCTATATTACGATGCATGTAGGGAGCTGTTTCCAAGAAAGTTGGAACCTCGATGGGATGGCCCTTGCAAGGTAGTTCGGATAGGTAAAAATAAGTCCACAGTTCTATTAGCTGATCTACAAGGGGTGGAATTTAAGAATAAGGTTAATCTTAATAAGATTAAACCTTATTATTTCTAAGTATACTAACACGGAAAAATGCATTGCAAGTCCATGCTAGGGCTAATTGGAGACCTGCAGGAGATCTTAAATTGGTTGATGGGGCAGTTAATCCCTTATTTGAATCACCCATATCTCGAGCAAAGATATCATCAAGGGAGGTTTGGTGGAGCAAGGGATATAAAGTGATTGAGCAAGAAGACGGTAACTTATGTGGGAAATTAAAGTTTTCTGCCATCACTGCTTACAAATCTTGACAAGCATCCCTGTTGAGTTTAATGAAGAAGGTACGATGGAGCTGTCAGTTCATCCTCTAAATATGTTGAAATTTGACTATCATAATTACGAATAGGGGAGTTCTTGTGGCTGGTTGTGTAAACCCATTATGGATGTATACATTATACTTTGATGGAGCGTTTAGGGGCCCTAATAGAAAAAGAAGTATTGGAGTAGTTATCCGAGATTCCCGATGTAGAATTATAATGAAATTAGCTGCTTATCTCGGGGTAGGATTTACTAACAACATGACCGAGTATAAAGCTCTGATTATGGGATTAAATATTGCCAAGAAAGGTGGCATTAGGCAGTTGTTAATAAAAGGGGATTCCTAGCTATTCTTAAATCAACTCAATGGGACATATACAGTCTGGAATCCTCTCCTTCGTATGTATCATCGAACTACTATAACCCTACTTGATGAATTTGAGAGTATATCTCTTTAGCTGATTCCACGTTATTGGAATCAGTTTGCGGATTCTTTAGCTAATTTTGCTTATGAAGAGGACCTCTTTTTCAACTATGGTCCTAGTCTAGATGTTGTTATTGATATTGAGACATGACTTGGTTGCTTGTGGGGAATGTTATCAGACCATGCGTTATATGGCAGGTGATGGTTAATATGGGTAATGCAAAGAGTAGCCGAGACCCATCTACCACTATTATCTTGGACCCATAGGTTGATCAGAAGACATATTATACGTACACCTCTTGCTATATATGTAGGAGGTATGGGCTATAATTTGATGCATTTAGTTTAGGGCTGAGAGCCCTATTTTTCCCCTTGGAATGGAGCGTATTTGCGTATATATTCCTTCTTCCAAGGAGGGATCTCTATGAGCTGTTTTGTTTAATTTCGTTAGGCCAAGAGGGCCAGTAGCTTTAAGTAGTTAATGTCTGATTTCTTTAGGCCAAGAGGGCCAATTGTTTTCAGGTTTTAATAATCTATCTCTTTAGGCCAAGAGGGCCCGTTAGGTTGCAATGAAAAGTGCTATTTCTTTAGGCCAAGAGGGCCCTATCTCTGTTTGGTGCAAGTAAGTTTAATGCTTTGTTGTTTTAGTGATTGCGCCATACCGGTTGACGAAGTCGTTGGAGGGAGCCTTTGCTACGAAGAAGCTTCTTGTGGCCATTCCAAGTGGTTTTGTCCCCTTTTCAAGTTTTTTCCTTAAGCAATTAATGATATATGTGTGGGTGAGGATTTTCTTTCTTGTTGGGGACTGGTAATCAAGGCATGAAGTCCCAAGTTTAGGTTAGGTATGTCTGGGGGAGGTCTGAGTAGTAATTGCCTCCTGCAAGGCATTGCCAGGCATTGAAAGAATTGTTTTAGAAGGCAGTTCTAGTGACCCTGTTCTATTGACTTGCTAGGCCGTCGTTCTAGGAGTTCCTGTTAGTTGTGAGGCAGTTAGAGAAGCCTACTAAAATAATGATGGAAAGAGACAAAACCCTAAAGATCTGAAAGACAATATATGAATATACGGAGGTGTATAAAAAGGGGTTTTACCTCTATAAAAATAGAAAAGGAAAGAAATAAAAAATCATTGAGGAGTTTTTAATTGCCTTGCGAAGGCCTGGTAGGTTCCTAGGGATGAGATAAGATCCGGGGCCGATGCCTTGTCTTGCTTGGGGTGACATCTTGCCATAAAATAAAGAAAATAAAAGAAGGTTGGAGCAAAAATGAAAGTGAGCATTAGAAAAGGATTAAGTGTAGCCTCGCGAGGGCTTGGTAGGTTTTTGGGTGCCGATACAGGACCTGAGGCCGATATCCTGTTCTCCTGGGGTCACTACGCTTAGCTCCCTCCTTCTTACATGCCCAAGTATGGACAATCAGATGCTAAAAGAGAAAAAATGTGCTTTAAAAAAAAAACCTTTTGATCAGGTTATAGGAGTTCTCGTCTAGTGGGAGCTCTTGGTTGAGTTGTCCTTAGTTAGGTAGGTAGTTCCGACCACCACTTAGGGCGACCTCTTTGATAGTTCTTTTTAGCTTGGCTGTGTTGGAGCAATTGGTTAGCGACTGGCTTCCGACTTTCTATCAGATTATGCTAGGCCTACTCCTCATGGATTTCATACCTTGGTTTTGTCATCAGGGATAGGGTATGAGCTGTGATGTGTTGTGTTGTATATTTTTTATACTAGCTTGATGCTCCTTTTTGTTGTTTCTGTGCAGATCTATTCGTGGGATTTGACGGGCTGAGTCGCCCTATCCCGTGGTCGCCAATGACAAATGATTTTTGATGTTGAGAAGTGCTTAAAAATAGCCAAAAATTACGAATATCAGGGGAAAAATAGACTTCATCAAAGGCAACGGTGGCAATCAGTACGATTTTAAACGACAAGTCCTTAAGGCGCTAGTGCTAATTTTCATGGGAAATCAAATAGTGGCAGATGGCCAAGCTAGAGTTTTCCTAGATGCAAAACGACGTCAAGAATCTAATGCAAGTCTCAGATCTCCATTCCGAGGTCGTTTGATCCCCCATTTAATCCTCGCAATGTTCGAGGTTGTGAAGCAGCTACTGGATCTAGAACCCGGAAAGAGTGTGATGGGGCCCAGCTTTGTAGATTTTGATGCCACGGAACCACTCATCCAGACGAATCTCGAATCCGATGTTGTTTGCCCCTCCAAAAGCAAAAAAGCCACTTGTTGAAAATGTAAAAGCAAAATGCATGAACTAGATAAGTTGATTAAGAAGCTTAAAAGCTCTTAACAAAGAGCTTAAAGAGCCAAAAACTCACGAAATGAAACAGTTGGGGGGGACGTCAGTTTTTTGCGCCCCATCTTTTCCCCCTTCATCATGATTTTCTGATCAGAAGAATGGAGAGGAACCCTCCTAGCCCTGAGATGCTTCTATCCTTCGCCCTCCATCGCCACAAATGGATTGAGGAATGATGCACTGAGTCAAGAGATCAAAAGCCAGTCTTTCTCTCTCCTCCCTCTCTTTCCTGCATAGAGGCAATTCTTGTGCAAGAAATCAAGAAGAAGAGGGGTTGAAGAATGCTTGTCCGGCTGTGATGAAGAGGAGGCTGAGGAAAGAGGTTCAACACTGAAGAATGGTTGCTGATCGGTCTGTGGGCTGCTCAGAATAATGATTAAAAAACCCGCAACACGCAAGACACGCGGTATGCTTCAATTTTACAAAGAAATTTGATTGTTTTTGTTGTTTCATGGTCCAAATGTTGTTTATATGCCATGAATTTTTGTTTTAACCTTGTTTGCATCATGATTGATGGCTGTAACTATAGAATTACAGAACCCGTAATGATTTAGAGCCATTATTAATTCATTAAAACAAATATCATTTTTAATGGAAATTAGTAGTTTTTTTGATTTTGAGTTGGGATAAAGGAATGGAAATGGGATAAAACCAGAGAAAATGTTAAGTTTTAGTCAAAACAATAAGCCAATATAAATGAATAAAAAATACATATTTTCATGAATAATAAATAGAGAAAAATAGCGAAAAATAGAGAAAATTGGGGTTTCGCGCTCAAAAAATGTGGAAAAATAAGATTTATGTGCGTGAATGTTTAGCGAGGTTGAAGCATGAGGTTAAGCCTCAGTTTGGCCTTGTTCTTTGTGTTATAGTTTGTGTTTATTATTTTTTACATACAAAAATGACACAAAACAACCAATTACACCTATGCACCGCAGCAACACCTAAACGATGCGGGGGGGGGGGGGGGGGGATACAATTTGTGCGACGATCTAATTGCTGAAAAGATAAAAATTTTGATTTCCCTATTTGTGCATAGCATTTAGGGATTGTTCCATAATTAAATATAGGCGACTAGTAGCACGGAAGTTCCGGTGCTAGTCCTAAAGCAACGCAACACGTAACGCTTAGTTAAAATTCATGAAAGGGATGTTTTTCGCACCTCACATGACTGGTTTTTTAATCATAAAATGGTTGTGCACAATCTTCATACAGCTTGCATCAAGCATGCCATGTGGTATCTCCTGGAATGCATTGCACTTGTTTGATAAACTTTGACCAACCTTGAGAGGATATGAAACCTAAGCTATAGGTTTAGATGGGTGCTTCTGTTGGGGAAAGTTTTGTTAGGCAAATCAAGATCTCTTGGAATGCTGAATTATGAAAGAGTGGAGTTTGTGCAAATGTTATATGTGTTAGCGACACATCTTGGGGCTAATCCCTGAGGTGTAGGAGAGTCGCAGTGGAGCCATGGCAATTAGTCGAGAGGTGCTTCCCTATGTGTGTATTACAAGGCATTATGCCTATATGCTATGGGATCTCCCTCTCAGGAGAAGGGAAGGTGAACATTGGACTACTTATTGGATACAAACGCAAAATCGTTATAAGCATTTAGTGCAAGGTGAGTTTTAGACGCTCCTGGCCCGCGAGGCCGTGTGGTGGGGTTGTTTGTCGTATGCATGAGGTCCGGCTAGTGCCATAGCCAGTGCCGGCCCATTTTAGGTCCCATCACTTGCCAAAAGTATTCCAATGTGTGATATCATGATGGTCTATATCCTACCTATTTGTTAGCCATGCATTACAAATGGGTGGTTGACTTGGTGACTATGCCTATGGCACTTTAGCAAATGTGATGCATTGTACTTGCTAGGGAAGATCTAACAAATCAAGTGGAAGGTCGAGAGTTAAGAACAAAGGCTACAAGTGTAGTGTGTAAATTTATTTTGGAAGATGTTATTTATTGCTATGGTTGTGCTGAAAGATAACTAAAAATCAAGGAGAGTTGGATGTAGAAGAAGGTAAGGAATTCTTCTTGAGATTAGGCAGATAGATTACTCTCTCTTTAATATACAACCCTGAAGACAATGACAAAAATGAATGCGAAAACCTCCCTATCATCAAAGCTTTAGCCAAGGCATCCAGAGGTAAGATTCAAGAGTGGCCCAAGCTACTTCAATATGCTTTATGGGCTAATCACACTATACATAGTACAATGACTAGATATATGACTACTACGTTGATGTATGGCCAAAAGCCTATTATGCCTATTGAGGATGTTATTACTACTTGGAGTATGCTACCTTGAGAGAATGATATGAATAGGGAGGACCTTCTTGCTTTGCAGATTTGATAGCTAGAAAGGAGGCCCGAAGACATCGAGATTGCAGCCATTTAAAAGATGCCATGTTGAAGAATAAAGATAGGTTTGACTAGAAAGATAGGCTTTTTCCAAAACCATTGAGAAGGAGATTGGGTGTTTGTCTATGACAGTAATCTTGACACTCAACATAGTACACTCAGAAAGGTTTCTACGAGATGGTCTGGTCCTTATATTATGAAGCATGTACATGATAATGCAACGTATTCTTTGTGTGAGTTGGATGGTACTGATTTGAAGATTCCTATTTGCTAGAAAGAGGATGAAGTTTTTAAAGCAACGGAATGTAAGTGAACCAATTGAAGAACATGTGTGGGATGAAGAATAGGCTTATGTTGACTTGGACGATTATACGAGGATGAAGATGCATGGATAGAAGATGATTATTGATCTAGATTAAGATTAACCATGTGGCATATAATGGAGGATGTGTAGGTTCAAAGGGGGTGGATGTCATGCTACTATGCGGACATAGTGTGTAAACCCCTGGAGTGCATCATCATCTAGCTTTCCTATTAATCTAGAGAGTCAATGCCATATTAGTCATTAGTGTTAGTATCCATAGTATGAATAGCTGACATATTAGTCATTAGTGTTAGTGCCCATAATATGGATGGTTCACAGTTACTGGATTTTTGGACAAATGTAACCTATTTTTGATATTTCAAATATTATTTCTTATAAATATATTAAAAAGGTGTAGAAAACTTCTAGAATAGGATGTCAAGCATAAAGCAAGTTGCATTTTAGCCATTTTTGGAATATCTCAAGAAAAACTAAGGGCTCTTGAATTTGTTTTGCACGCGATAGCAATTTTTTGGCAACAAATAGCACTCCAGATAGTGAAAAGAGAGAATGAGCAATCTGGGAGAGTTCTCAATAGGTGTCTTGGGGTTTTACCCTACTTTTGGAGCTACTGGAACTATTAGATAACTTTGGTTACTTCTTTTTGGTTTGGAGATCCAATAAAACTCAAACTTTTAACATCCTATGAGTTCAAATGAAGTTTGTTCTTTGAGTATCCTAACGGCTATAATATTTTCTTGTCAATTTTTGGATGCTTGTATAGATTGATAGCAAAGAGATGGATGGAAATATCTAAGCTACATGAGGGAGAGGTTTATTTTCTTGAATCTAAAACTCTTGCACATCACCAGGATCAAAAGGGACACATGGACGCCACAACATATTTTTCTGAGCACAACACAAAGGCCTCATATAACCCTTATTCTCATTTACTTCCATGCCATCTTGATGCATGCGAAGACACACTTGATTACACCATATACAAGGAAAAATATTGCTCACATAAGGGTACAACATGGGTGGTGTGCTACTATGATCACCTTAGATCTCTAGATTATAACCACTCTCTGTGTAGGTGCTTTGTGTGTGGTCTCTGTCTAAAGAAAATCGATAAGTTGTGTTTGATGCCCCCCTTTTCTGTGTAGTGCCAGCTTGTAGTAGTGATGTGCAATGCCTTTGAATCTCAACTAGAAACTGGCTTGGGTGGCACTGATGCGGGGAGTGCATGACTAGTTTGAGGTGGGCGTCTCCCCCAAATAGCATGTGGTATATATATAGGGTTGTGCTATAGGATTTGCATATGCAAATGTAGTGCTCCTTGCTCTCCACCTTCTCCTAGCATAATCTATAGATTTACTCAGTTCTGGGGATGTGGGGTACCCTTCTCATCTCGATCTCAAGCTGATGAGAGGATATTAAGAGCTAGCCAATGGCTATTTGCCTCTCATGTGGCATGTATACATCTAGGCATCTAGGTATTTAAATGAAGCCACCCAATGTATTCCTCATAAGTGATCTCTATAGTTTGAAGAATAAAATATTTAAGAAACTTTTGCATACGAGTAGAGAATTGCAATAAGTAGCCACAACCACATACTTTCTTGCTCTAGAATGAGCAACATGCTTTCTGCCAAATCCTTTGGCCACCTTCGCCACTCTCCTAAACTTGGTATCAAACGTTCCAAAGGATCATCATAGTTTATTATTTCACACCGAGTTTCTCCTATATCATTTTGAAATATTTGATTATTTAGGAAAGATAGATGAAAGGTGGCAGTGGGCCTACCCTTCTTACATGATCTTGTAAGAAATTAAGAGAAGCCCAAACGAGAAATGATCTAATAGATGAATCTCACCATACATGCAAAAACAAGAAGAGGGATGTAGCCACTATGCACCACTAGAGACATAGATCCTATCAAGGCACACTGCTTTTGGCAAAAGGCATCAAAATGCTTATTTTGACAAGATAACTAAGAGATATTCTCAAGAGTAGTGGCATCAACAAGATCAAGTAGTAAGCAAAACTTGTCTCATGCTTGAAACCTATCATGATTCTTAGTCTCTCACTCATGTGACTTGAAAGCACAAAGTACCATGTTTCAATCCCCCAAATAAATTGCCAAAGGACAAACATCTAGATTAGCAAAATTTTCCCACAGTTAAGCCCTTACATTAAACTCATTAGGGACATACACTAAAACGATAAATACCTTCACTCCTACACAATTAACTTTGATTAGTCTAAAATTTTGAGTTCCACTAACAATAATAAGAGAGGGTCTAGTTCATGCCTACAAAGCACCACCATATCTTAAGCACTTCTTTTTGGTGCATCTATAAAAGCTTGAAAAGCATTTAGGCAAAAAAACAAGTCGATTCCACATTGAATTTCATGCTAGGCAATCACATTGCTCTTCCTAATACTTGTAAGCTCTCTAACTTCAAATCATTTGTGCTTAGCCTTGAGCCTCTAACATTCTATGGTAGCAAATGGAGTTAACATCTAGCTCTCCATGGATTGCATAGAGATTGCACATGGCCTACACCTTATGTGAGATATGACCTCCTACTTTGGACTCAGGGCTTTTTCTTTGTTATTTGCATTAAAACTAGGCTTGGTATGATTAGTGGTGTGCAAATCAGATGCTGGATGAGTACGTAGCGAGCACCATAAGATCCCCAAGAACAAAGAACTCTACTTTAAGCTTTTAAAAAAAAAGAGGATAGACTTGCACGACATGAGACAAAAAGAACAATTGGGTACAATCTCCCCCCATGCCTTGTGTGTGTACTTCACAAGGCATGTATTTATAAATTTATTCATCTCAAAGCTAAAAAATAGCCCAATTTTACAATAAGCATGCTTTAGCTTTTGTGTTTGCTTTTGTCCAAATAAAGAATAAAGTGGTCAGAGTTGACCTGTGTCCAAATACAATGTCCAATAATAAAATATTTACACCGTGTGCCCATGTGCATACAAAATAATAAATATTTATCAAGCACTTCAATAAATAAGCATGCCTAAATAAATATTAGTGCCACGCCTTTAATGATAAGACGCGCACCCATAAAAAATGATAATTCCTTCTAGATAATACATGCTATCGCCCAATGCTTCCCAACACCACCGCTGCTTGCTCTACACATCAATTGAAGCATTCACAATTATTAGAAAATAATAAAATTAAACGACAAAAGCGAATACCCAGCAGTCTTCAATTGCAAAATAAATAAATAGGTTGGAACTCTGTCCTAACCTTAATTTAATACGAGTGCACTCTAAACTCATAAACGTCCATTAATTTAAATATGTATTTTGCAGAATCACCTGCTGTGGAGTCACCCATGTGCACATTAAATTAACATGACACCCAAAAGGGACAGGTGTCCCCGTTAACTTCTTGCACAAGGAATCCACCTTGTGTACGAGCCCCAGCAAATAAATATAGTTTTATGGAATCCAACGCAAAACCTCATGGAATCCACCGTGGAATATGCCTCCTAGCATCATACCCACGAGTGGAATAGCAATTGTCCTCAATTGCTATGAGCTCAATGTGGAATGAGCAGTGAGGGGTAAGTACTTAGATCATGGGCATGCATCCATTGGGCCTATTCAACATGATGATTTTTAAACTTAGCCAAATATCTAGAGTATCTATGGTCAATTCTAGTGGTCATAAAGTCAGTGTCTAGAATAGTTTCGGGTTCAAGGATTTTAGCTTTTTCTTCTAACAAAGGAGGGTTTTCATAGACAGGGTGAACATGTAATTGGCCTTCAAAAGGTCGTAACAAATTGATATGAAAAGTATTGTGGATTTTCCAGTGTTGGGGTAATTCTAATTTAAATGCATTGTCATTGATTTTGTGAATGATTTTGAAAGGTCCATAAAATCTAGGGGCTAACATAACAATAGGGTGTTTCTCAACACTTTGAAATCTTCTCTTTTCAATGCGTAACCAAACATAATCATCAACTTTGAAACTCATAACTTTTCTTTTCTTGTTAGCTTGTTTAGTGTATGATTGCTGGGCTTTTGCAATCATGTCTTTGACTTCAGCAAAAATTGTAGCATTCATATTGGCAATATTATCAGTAGCTTTAACTTTGTTTGACAATGATGTAACATGTGTAGGAAATCTATTTCCATAAATGATTTCAAAAGGTGCTTTCTGTGTAGCTGTATGTGGTGTATTATTGTATGCAAACTGAAGTAAATGCAAGTGTGTATCCCATATTTGTGGTTTTGAAATTGTGTATGCACGTAAAAGATCTAAAATTATATTATTAGTAGCTTCTGTTTGTCCATTTGTTTTGGGATGAAATACAGATGAAAAATCAATCTTTATATTTAAATTATCAAACAAAGTAGTCCATAAATTATTGCAAAATCTAGAATCATGATAAAAATAATAACTTTTGGCAAACCATGGTTGGTGAAAACAATTTTCAAAAACAATTGAGCAGCTTGAGATGCAGTTAATGTTTTCTTGCATGAAATGAAATATGCTTGTTTGCTAAATCGATCTACAATAGTCCAAATTATATCATGATTAGCTTGGTGTTAGGCAAACTAGCTATAAAATCCATTGAAATATGTTCCCATGGTTGTTCAAAAATTGGTAAAGGCATTTATAAACCATATTGCTTACCATGGTGTCGCTTAACTCTTTGAAAAATTAAACATTCAGATACAAAGTTAGAAACATTAGATTCCATCTGTGGCCAGTAAAAATCTTCAACCAATATACGTAAAGTAGAAATAATACCTCTATGGCCTTGATATGGGGGACAATGAATTTCGTGCAACACAAATGATCTAAATGGAATAGTTACACACAACCTTTTCTCATAAAACATAAATTCGTCAGAATAAGACAATGAATCTATTGGAGTCCAGTTATTTGCAACTAATTTATTCCAATTATCTTGAAAATTGGGGTGTTGATAATAGATATCTTTCATAGGGATAAGGGAGTCAAAAGATATAACAGAGATATTATGGATACTTGGTCTCCTACTTTAAGGCATCGGCAACAACATTCTCTTTTCCAGTTTGGTATTGAATAAGTGGATGAAAACTTTGAATAAAAGTAGCCCATTTAATATGACTGTCATAAATTTGTGACTGACTAAGGAGATGTTTGATACTTTGTTGGTGGTCAGTTTTGATCATGAATTTAGATCCCGTTAAATAATGTTTTCATTGACGTAAAGCTTGTACTGCTACTAGTAATTCCTTATCATAGGTAGAATACTTGAGTTCAGATGGTTTGAGTTTACAGCTAGAGTAGGCTATGGGATGTGAATCTTGCATAAGGACAGCTCCTATTCTAGATCCACTAGCATTAGTATAACTACTAGAAATAATAATCTATTAAAGTCAGGTAGTTGCAATACATAGGCATGTGTTAAGGCATGTTAGACTTTTGCTGATTATTAGACCAATGATACAAAATACTTTTCTTTAATAATTTTGTCAAAGGCAATGCAAGCAATGAAAAATTTCTCACAAATTTTCTGTAAAAGCTAGCAAGACCTAAGAAAGAACGTAGTTCATGCACATTTTTAGGTATCGGCCACAATTCAAAATTGCTTCTATCTTTTTAGGTTCAACTTTAATACTATTAGATGAAAAAATATGCCCTAAGTATTCAATGTGGGTTTGGAAAAATTCACTCTTTTCAAGATTAGCATATAATTGATTTTCTTTCAATAATTTGAAAACCAAGGATAAATGTTCATAATACTCATTCTCATTCTTACTAAAAACCAATATGCCATCAAAGAAAATAATTACACAATGCTGATGCTTCAAAAATATACAATTCATCATATGACTGAATGTGGTTGGTGCATTAGTTAGATCAAAAGGCATGATAAGGAATTCATAATGTCCAAATTGAGTTCTAAATGCAGTTTTGAAAATATTAGATGTGTCCAATTGTACTTGATGGTATCCAAATTTAAGATCTATCTTGCTAAATATTATGGCCCCTTATAGTTGATCATGAGGTTGTCTACCCTAGAGATCGGATATCTATTTTTGATAGTTTTTGACAGTGATCTTGTTTAGGGTACGATAATCAATGCACGTCCTTTAGGTATTATTTTTCTTTTTAAGTAATAGGACAGGTGCACCAAAATGAGAACTACTCGGTCTAATGAGTCCTCGGGTTAACAATTCTTCAACTTGGGTTTGATTTTTTTTTTGTTCAATTTGATTATGTCGATAAGGTGCTTTACATGGTGGTTGAGAATCTAGAATTAAGTCTATTTTATGATCTTCAGGACGTGTAGGTGGTAAGCCAGGTGGTAAATCAGTAGCAAAACAATCTTTAAATTGTGAAAGAAATTATGCGTGTCTAGGATGGATCTGATTTTCCTTAGCTTCAATTTCATTCACCCATATTAAGTATGATTTGCTACCTTTTCTTAACGCACGTTTAACTTGTGTGTGACTAAGCAATGTAAAATTATCTAAAGTGTGCGTATCATGTAATTTGTTTTTCATTAGAATAAATTTTCATTGAATGCATGGAATAATCTATATCGGGATTATATTTATGATGCCAAGGCATTCCTAAAATAATGTCACTAGATTGCAAAAGCACAACTAGGAAATTTCTGTGCTCAACATAATCGCCAATTTTAATTTCTAAGTCATGAACTTCTTGTGTACCACTGTGTCTAATACCTAAGAATCTAGCCTTGATGTGATAATGAGCTGAAATAGTATGTAAATTCAATTCTTTGACTAATTTTGTAAAAATAAAATCGTGTGTACTCCCTTCATCATGTAAAACAATCTTTTCTTTACCATGCACAAGACATTTCATCATTAATAAAGAATGAGAATTTGGCATACCTGGTAAAGTATTTGAAGTAGTATCGATATTGTCACCATCTTCCGTGAAATCTGGCATTTCTTTATGGTCTTTATCTTCACTTGCTCCCAAGTAGTTGATGTGAATAGTTGGCCTTTTAAATTGACAATTCACCGCTAGATGCCCAGGTTGGTGGTGCTTATAGCAGACTATGGGTTTGGATTTGGAAACATTATTGGTAATAGCTACGAGTTTCGGTATGTTGGGATTTGGTTGGAAAGATGGCTTAGGATTTGGATTTGTGTTTGATGGTAAAGCAAGGGGTCGTGTCCAAAATTTACGGAGAGAAGATGGAACAAAGCGATTTTGATTGAATCTTTGAAAGTTAGAATTGAATTGCTTTGTACTGAAGTTATCGTTAGTTGGGAATTGTTGTGGTCTCTTCTCTCATCCTCGAATTTTGTCTTCAACATCATGGGCCAAAGAAATCGCATCCTCGAGAGAGTCGTTGGCTTGAACATGTTCACCTCCACATAAAAGTGACCAAGCAAACCAGACATAAACTTGTGCTTGTGGATCGCCTCAGGTACATCTTCGAGCATTCGAAGTTGCAATAAGGCATTCTAGAAACGATCGGTATATTGTGAGATAGGCTTGCGATCTCTTTGTTGTAGAAGATCCCACTATTTGATTGCTTTTTCGTGGAATTGAGATGGAAGAAAGTTTTGCAAAAATTTCTCTTGAAAAGCCTCCCAAATAGTAGGATAATCTATACTTTTGCGGACAACAACTCACTATTTGGATACTCTATCCACTAAATGGTTACTGATACACTTGAGTTTGTCTTTTTCAACATACTATTCTTCATGAAAATAATCATCAAACTGACTAATAAAAGCGAGAACAATATTTTCGTCACGTAACCCATTAAAAGTACGGAATTTGAAATTTCTTTTACTTGGCTTCTTTCTTGATAGATTGTGCTTCGAGTGTCGCATCAATCGTACGTCATATAACATCTTTGGGTTGTGGTCCATCTTGTTCGACAGTAGATCGTTGAAGAGTGGCTAGTTGAGCTTGCAAATTTTGATGTGCGATTCGTTCCTCTTGAAGTTCCATCATAATTAGGTCCAATTTTTCTCCACCGTTGGTTCCGGTAAATCACCTTTGGCCATAAAATCTTCAATATTTTGATCAGTCATCCTGCAAAATTTCAAACAACCTCACACACTCGAAATCTTGTTAGTGGGATGAGCATAACTCTAAGTTGGGTTTACAATGCTTGATTCTCTTTCTTTTTTTTAAATATGCCTTTTTGAATTTTTTTTTTTTGTGGGTACAAAAATTGATGAAGTCTTTCTTCCAACGAATACTTTGTTTGTGTAGATTGCGTATAGCAATTTGTTTGTTGGAAATTGGCTCTGTCAGAGTGCAGGTACAAACAGGGGCTTGCAAGGAGGTTGAAAATGAGTTCGGGATTGATTTGGACAAGAGCTCAATGTGAACTTCCTCTATGTAGGAGATTTAAAGAGTAAGGTCTTTAAACTTTAATAAAGCTTAACCTTAAGCTTAAGCATATTAGTAAAAAGATTTGACTCGACGAATTGGTAGTGACAGGACGTCAAGAGCTTTTTGATATTGCTGTTGGCTTGCAGTATGTCCTCACACCACAGTCAATAAGAATTGAAGAGCCTAAGTAAAGCTTAAGCTTTTATAAAGCTCTGAAGCTTATTCTTAATGAAATTTTTACTTTCAGTTATCTTTGAGAAGAAAAACGATTTTCAAAGAAACTTCATGGGTGGTCCTCTGTCGATAGAGAGTGGTCCTTCGCGACCCAATAGCACACCAGGGGGTTCTTCACTGCCAAGAACACGCTGATATTGACAGATCGTCTGACTGTAGAGCCTATTCATTCTAGGAGCTTCACCTTCGCGCGAGATGGTAAGCGATTGAAAGCCCGTGATCTCAGCTTCGCTCTGATACCACTGCTGCGTAAATTGGATGCTCGATGCATACGTAGTGAGTGCTGGAAGGTCCCCAAGAACAAATAACTCTACTTTAAGCTTTAAAAAACAAGAGGATAGACTTGCACGACATGAGGCAAAAAGAACAATTGGGTACAATCTCCCCCCATGCCTTGTGTGTGTGCTTCACAAGGCATGTATTTATAAATTTATTCATCTCAAAGCTAAAAAATAGCCCAATTTTACAATAAGCATGCTTTAGCTTTTGTGTTTACTTTTGTCCAAATAAAGAATAAAGCAGTTGGGTAGCCCATGAGTCGGGATGTGCCCAACTATAATGTCTAATAATAAAATATTTAAATCGTGTATCCATGTGTATACAAAATAATAAATATTTATCAAGTGCTTCAATAAATAAGCGTGCCTAAATAAATGTTAGTACCATACCTTTAATGATAAGACGTGCGCCCATCAAAATCGATAATTCCTTCTAGATAATTTGAATACACGCTATCACCCAGTGCTTCCTAATGCCACCGTTGCCTGCTCTACACATCAATTGAAGCATTCACAATTGTTAGAAAATAATAAAATTAAATTGACAAAAGTGAATACCTAGTAGTCTTCAGCTACAAAATAAATAAATAGGTTGGAACTCTATCTTAACCTTAATTTAATACGAGTGCACTCTAAACTCATAAATGTCCACTAATGTAAATATGTATTTTGTAGAATCAGTCGATGTGGAGTCACCCATGTGCACATTACATTAACATGATGCCCGAAAGGCATAGGCGTCCTCGTCAACTTCTCGCACAAGGAATCCACCTTGTGTACGAGCCCCGGCAAATAAATATAGTTTTACAAAATCCATCGCAAAACCTCACGGAATCCACCGTGGAATAAAAAAGAACTCATAGAATCCACCATGGTCTCATGGAATCCACTGTGGAATATGCCTCCTAGCATCAACTAGCCTTATATTGCCCAATCAAAGAGACTTAACACCCTCTTTCTTCATAAATTTTTCAATGCTATTAAACAACAAGGTTATCGTGGGAGCTCCATTGTCATTGTCGAGGCTTCAAACTTCTCACATCTTTTATCACCTTTCTTTTTGTGATCAAAACTGACTTATTTACCAACCTTGATTGGGAAAATTCCTAGGAAAATGCCCATTTTCATGGCTTACATAGCATGAGTTGAGGAGTGGGAAAAATTTGAGTGCATATACTAGTTTAATACCCATTGCATCTACTAGTTCTTGGACCAGTAGTGGCTCCACCTACCTATGCTAAGAACGCAAGCTTTTTTTTTATCTTTCAAAATTTACTAGAAGGGGCAACATAACTCTAAAGAGATGATTCTCAATGCTTCTATGTTGTGTGAATTCATACACTAGGAGTTTGTAGCAGCTGATTAAAAATTGGATATGATGTTTGAATTCCACAAATTTTGGCATACAAATCAACTAGTCCAGTGCTTTGACCACAACCCTCTAACAAAGGTTCTTTAACACATTGTGTGTTTTTCAAGTAACCCATGTTGAAGAATGTTGTCTACCAAGACCTATCTAATGCTTGCATCACATGAGCTTCATGTTGTATTCTAATTGTGAAGCTCAAAATAATATGCCTCCCATTCTCCAAGCTATTGACATTCAACAAGCTATTTGATAATTAGTCCATTAGCTCAAAGAAAATCCAATGCTCATCATGTGTTGCAATCCTTAGTTGGTATAAATAGTTAGGAATTGGTTTTCCTTTTTAAGTAATCCCTGTAGTAGTATTTCGTTGGTGCTTCGAAGATGTGGGAAAAATTGCCAATTTTATCTTACAAATGCAAACAAGTGACAAGATAAAAATTATCACAGAAGGCCTTAATTATTAATTATTCTAACTCAACTTAGCATTTGGAAACATTAAACTTTCTTTAGAATTTAGCTTTCAGTACCAAGTTTTTTTAAAACTAGCTTTGTGGATTAGACATAAGGATTTCATAATATACATGCTAGCAAGGGAAACATGAAAGAGATATACATACAATGAAAAGTAAAGGTAAAATATCATTTTAGAGATCAAGTGGCTATCACTAAGTGTAACCCAAAGCAATGTAAAATATCCATGTCAAATTTTTCATGAAATCACTGAAAGGTAAATAAAAATTTTTATGCCAGTTTTGTCATGTGCCTTTGTTATGATACCATCTTTGGATATGTAATGGAGGATCATCTCTAGCCTTTTATACTTTTATCCCAATGCCTTTCCATTACATTTGAAAGCTTCATAAACAAGATTACACTTGTCAAAAGAAACCTTATCGTAATAAGCATTATAGATTGTATTGAAGCGAAAACCCTGATGGCATTACTGTGCATTTTTGTACCATCTATAGGGTAGATTCCAGCAGGTCTATGATAGTATTGGCCACATATGCAATAGTTGTAGATTAGATGAGTGGTGTATAGGGTCACATCAAGCTTCCAAGGCCTCCATTGAAGCATGTGTGCCTCATCATGAGCAATAAGCTTCATGCTTGAAGTGATAGTAATAGAAGCAACAGATTCCATTTGGGACCTATACAACCATGATCTAGGAAATGACTTTATAGGGTTTATAATTCTAGGCCAAATCAGCATGAAAACCTACATGCATCCAAGCTACAACTCACAACTCTCAAATTTATCAAAACAACTTAGGACTTCCAAACAATATACCATAGCTCAAACAATAGATTTATCTCCACTTATATAATTTGTGTAAGCCAACAGTTTTGGATAGTTCAAGTTTCAATCATATATCTAATCATTGGTGCATTTCTTGGTCATCTTCTCATAAGCGATAAGTGGTTTATAACAGCTTTGGAGTAGCATATTCAACCTGAAGACTAGCGAATTTGTGCTGCTCATCCACTTTGAAGCCTCTCTAAAACTTATCATTCATGCCAACCACCAATAGAGTTGACGACTTTTACTGATATTTTGATAATCCATATTAGAAAAAGAAAGATGGTAGACTAAAATGAAGTAAGGAGCTACTACAAGCCATGTAGGATTGGAGGGGGCAATGCTTTGATTAGAAGGATTATCCATGGAGGCTGCTCAAAGCCCTACAAAAGATATCTTCTAAGCACTATATTCTAGGCATATAATCATGTGGTTACACATACCATATGTGAAGATTTAGCTCTAGTCTACATGTGAAGATATCGTAGGAATGGTATAGCATTGATTATGATTTGTGATAGATCTTGGCCATAATGTACTTAACTACCATACATTGTAGGAAGAAGCAACCCATGAAAAGTGGAGGAAATTAGTTCTATCTCTCGATCTCTCAATCAAAGGCATCAAAGACCATAATAATGACTCTCTTGGAATTATAGCGGGCATAATAGCTCAACTTTGAAAGAACACGAAGTAAATTCCTAAACGGAACAATCCATTTCAATATGTAGAACACAAACATTTTGATGGTTTACATCATATTATTTTTATGCAGAATGTAATCGAGGATGCCAGTGGGAGATTAATTATCAAGGATGGAATGGGAAATTTTTTGGATGTTCCAAAGTTGCAATAAATTTAAGAGTGACTGATGATACACATGCAAGAAAAGGAATCCCATGCAAGTACATTCTAGACAACAAATGGATGATCTATTTTGTTTTTTGTAGTTGCAATAAAGTTGGGCAAATGTTTTATTGAGAGATAAAGTTAATAAAGGTGATAATGGAATGGGCCAAGAAAACATTTCCTTAATAAAGCAAAGTGGCTAGAGTCCACTTCCAAATAAATGATTTTTACCTCCATTCTTGAGTACTGGGATGAGAAAATCATATACCACTTAGCTTGGTTTGACACATGAAGCACTTTAGCAAGTTAGAGCTAATTTTGCTCATTGCAAGTTTTGATAGGAGGAAAGACAAGACACTAGGACAACAAGGAATATAATGAAAATTGTGTAGGCTTACTAATAGGATAATTCATAAATTTAGACTGACTGCCATTGGATATAGCCATGGGTAAATGGAATGAATCACTTATGATTGTGCATCTGTGTATGAATGACAACAACGTTTGTTCTTGCTATCCTTGAGATATTATTATGCAAGATAAACCAAGGTGAGCCTTGTGACTACCATAGAAAAACTAGATGGAAGGTATTTTACTTGAAAGGGGTGTCTATTTGACCCTTCTCAAAGCATATGATAGACATTCAACCATTGAATATTAAGGTAGGCTATTGCATGCTTTAATTTGAGGACCATAGGGCAAATTTGAGAGGTTTCTTGTGGTACAATACCATTAAAAGGGAATTGATTATTCATGGAGAGATTCATTTGTGGAAGCAGTGTGTTTTAGCTTATTCAATGCTGAATTAGGTAGTGTAGATTCAAGGCTTGATTAGATAGAGTTACTATAGCCCTCAGTGAAGACAAGTGTCAAAATTATTGAAGGTAGTGACAAGCAATCATCGTTTGAAGTTTGAAGTAAGGCATTCTTAAGTAGTGTTCATGCAACTATTACAATTGACTCATTTCATTAATGAAATATCTAAAGAGATGGATTGAGAGCCTAGATATGAGCAACCAGGGACAACATAGGTTACTCATGAAAGTCATGGGCATTATGGATAGTAGTATCACTACGATCACCAATATTGCTATTATAATGGGTACGATCAACATTGGCATAAGCAATAGCATGCATGTAATCATGATCATGGATATGGGCAACATTATGCTATTGGGTATAGATAGCCATCATTTTATTTTGGGCAGCAACATGCAAATGTAAATGGTCAGCAAGGAAAATGAAAATGAGTTATATGCAAGTGCATATGCATAGCTACGTGTTGATGCTTATGTGCAGTTTCCTCTCGAATCATTTTCCTATGAGTAGTAAAGTTATGATAACAGTGCATATTCTTTTAGGCTATGTTCAAATGGGCAACAATCTTATGAAGATTATTTCTATTTTAATGATGGGTTCTAGCAAAAAATAGGGTATGTAAAGCACTATTACAACCAACACAACTATGGGTTGATACAAGTGGAAATGTAAGAGAAAAGAGTTCTTGTTCATAGGAGATACCTATCTAAAAATGCATTGAGGGGCATGCATTCAAAAGGATTATGCGACAAGTGTGATGAACAATGGTTACCTCATCATAAATATACATGCTAGGAAAAGAATGCTAAGGTATCAATATTTTTGGAGCATTTGTATGAAATTGAAGAAATGGGAGAAGAAGATAAGCAAGAGCAAGAAGCTGAGGAAGAGGACAATGAAGAGGAAGATGACCAAGAGGATGACAAAGTGGAAGAGCATAAAGAAGATAATGAAGAGCTTGGTCAAGACTTTTTTCAAGTGAAAGAGGATGACATGTGGATCGTGAAGTATGAGATGAAGAGCAAGGTGAGGAACCACATGAGTCTCTTGAGATTGTAGATGGTAATATTGATCATACAGGCTTTGAAAGACTTTGGACAACCTTCACTACAAGGATATGAGGGTATAGTGATGGCCATTTGCGACGAGAAATAGCGGCGTCGCTAATAGTGATGCAAATAGCAATGGTACTTAGATGAAAAAAATGTGGGCCGAAACCCGAGCGCGTTATTTTGCACACATTCATGAAAGAGAGAGTGAAAGGGAGAGCGAGAGGGAGAGCAAACATCTTGCATTTGAGAGGGAGAGAAAGAGAGAAAGAGGGAGAAAGAAGGCTTCTCACCGCCGCCGCCACCGTTCGCGAAGAAGAGGAGGAGGTATACAGAGGGCGAAGAGGAGCCGCCGCCTTGAAGAGGAGCCGCTAAACCCTTCTTCGAGCCTTTACGGTGAGTGCATTGTCCATCCTTGCTTTGCGTTTGTGTTTTCTCTCTCCTTTTTACTTATTTTTGGTATAATTCGTGTGTATTGAGAGAGCGAGAGGAAATGAGAGAGAAAGAGAGAGAGAGGGAGAGGGAGAGGGAGGAAATGGGAGAGGGAGGGGGAGGAAATGAGAGAGGGAGAGGGAGAGGGAGAGGGAGTGAGAGGGAGAGAGGGAAACATTAAACATACTAAGGAAAGAGAGAAAGAGAGGGGGAGGGAGAGGAAATGAGAGAGGGAGAGGGAGAGGGAGAGGGAGACATTAAACATAATAGGGAAATGACAGAGGGAGAGGGAGAGGAAGAGGGAGGGAGAGAGAAAGAGAGGGGGAGGGAGAGAAAATGAGAGAGGGAGAGGAAGAGAGAAAAAACATTGAACATAATAGGGAAAGGGAGAAAGAGAGGGAGAGGGAGGGAGAGGAAAGAGAGGGAAATATTCAACATAATAGGGAAAGAGAGAGGGAGAGGAAGAGAGAAAAAACATTAAACATAATAGGGAAAGAGAGAAAGGGAGGGAGAGGGAGAGGAAGGGAGAGAAAATGAGAGAGAGAGAGGAAGAGAGAAAAGGAAATGAGAGAGGGAGAGGAGAGAGAAAAAACATTAAACATAATAGGGAAAGAGAGAGAGAGGGTGAGGGGGGAGAGGAAATGAGAGAGGGAGAGAAAGAGAGAAAAGGAAATGAGAGAGAGAGAGGAGAGAGAGAAAAAATGAGAAGGAGAGGAGAGAGAAAAAGAGAGAAAAACATTAAACCTGATAGGGAAAGAGAGAAAGAGAGGGAGAGGGAGGGAGAGGAAACGAGAGAGGGAGAGAAAGAGAGAAGGAAATGAGAGAGGGAGAGGAGAGAGAAAAAACGAGAGAGGGAGAGAGGGAGGGAAAGAGAGAAAAGGAAATGAGAGAGGGAGAGGAGAGAGAAAAAGAGAGAAAAAACATTAAACCTAATAGGGAAAGAGAGAAAGAGAGGGAGAGGGTGAGGGAGGGAGAGGAAATGAGAGAGGGAGAGGAAGAGAGAAAAGGAAATGAGAGAGGGAGAGGAGAGAGAAAAAATGAGAGAGGGAGAGGAAAGAGAAAAACATTAAACTTGATAGGGAAAGAGAGAAAGAGAGGGAGAGGGTGAGGGAGGGAGAGGAAATGAGAGAGGGAGAGGAGGATAGAAAATGAAATTAATTGTTGTTATTTGTTGTAGTAGTAGTAGTTTTTTTTCTTTTCTTGTTTATTGTTGTTTAGTTTTCTTGTTTTTTGTAGTAGTAGTAGTAGTAGTTTTTTTTTTCTTTTCTTGTTTATTGTTGGAGTGGTAGTAGTTTTTCTTTTTTCTTCTTTTCTTGTTTACTATAGTGGTAGTGGTAGTGGTAGTGGTAGTGGTAGTGGTAGTGGTAGTGGTCGTGGTCGTGGTCGTGGTCGTGGTCGTGATCGTAGTCGTGGTCGTGGTCACAGTCGTGGTCATGGTCGTGGTAGTGGTAGTGGTAGTGGTAGTGGTAGTGGTAGTGGTAGTGGTAGTGGTAGTGGTAGTGATCGTGGTGGTGGTGGTGGTGGTGGTAGTGGTAGTGGTAGTGGTAGTGGTAGTGGTAGTGGTGGTTGTGGTCGTGGTCATTGTTTTTTCTTCTTTTCTTGTTTATTATACTGGTAGTGGTAGTGGCAGTGGTAGTGGCAGTGGCAGTGGCAGTGGCAGTGGTAGTGGCAGTGGCAGTGGCAGTGGCAGTGGCAGTGGCAGTGGCAGTGGCAGTGGCAGTGGTGGTCATGGTCATAGTCATGGTCGTGGTCATGGTCGTGGTCGTGGTCGTCATAGTCGTAGTCGTAGTCATAGTCGTAGTCACAGTCGTAGTCGTAGTCGCGATCATGGTCATGGTCGTGGTCATGGTTATAGTTGTAGTTGTGGCCGTGGTCATGGTCATGGTCGTGGTCGTGGCCATGGTCATGGTCATGGTCGTAGTCGTAGTCATGGTTGCAGTTGTGGTCGTGGTCGTGGTCATGGTCGTGATCGTTAAAGAAAATGAGAGAGGGGGAGGAAGAGAAAAAAGAAGAAGGAATGAGAGAGAGAATAAACATACAACATAATAAAGAAAGAGAAAAAGAGAGAGAGATGGAAGGAGAGGAGATAATGAATGGATAAAAAACAAAGAGAGAGTGGTGGCAAGGTCCGGTGCAACACCACGAGACGGGAAACACTCCAACATATATACGTTAATTTGTGGGTGGGTGGGTGGAGACTTTATATATGTTAATTTTTGCTGAGTTACAAGAGAAGAAATCCCTTATCAAACAATTTAAGAAAGAAAAAAAGAATGATAACAATTTTTTTTTTTGTCGTAACGTAGACAAAATGGAAAATGATGAAGGTCTTGTTGTTCAAGTTCGTGAGGCATATCTTAATCAGCGTGTCCCATGTCTTGCTCTCAATGCAAGCTGGTAATTAGATGAAAACGTCGATTGTCTATAGAACACGTACGATGCTTTGGCGAGTTTCAATCTGAGATCATGATCAGGTGATCTTGGATTTTCAGCAAACAGTAAGAAAAGTTAATATCAATCATGCATTGTACTCGCAAGCTAATTGAATACCATATACAAGAAGATTGGGTGTGACTGGTAAATTTTCTATCTAGGGAGGTGACGTCACGTCCCAAGGAGGAGTACACCCTTTGCGGCCAATTAGAAGAGTTTGTGGGCATGCGATGGATGGAGTGCATGAGCCAATCCACCACTTGGAAGGTACTACCCAATCTACACCGTCAATACTAGAGGAGACAAGCAGCCTTCCAGACCTACCTACAATCTTGGAGCCTGAGATGGAGGCAATGATTGATGCATTGATTTCCACGGATGTCGAGACTTTTGATCCGCTTAGAGAGGAAGCATCCATACCATTATATGATGGGTGCCGAGTATCTCACCTGAAGACAGTGCTTGCATTCCTAAGTGTGCAAGCAAAATACGGGTGGAGCGATGCAAGTATGATCGAGTTGTTCAAGTACCTTGTACGTACACTTTGTTGATTTCTTTTTGACACTATCATTAAAAACATATGTGCTTTTTCAAGGTACTTTTTTCAGGTTACTGAAATATAATATATTACCACCTACAAATACCATGCTTGAGTCTCGTGAAGATGCATGACATGTTTTACAAAAGCTTGGAATGGACTACAAAAGCATCCATGCATGTATTAATGATTGCATACTGTTTCGAGGAGAATAAGAGACTATGGAGACATGTCCAAAGTGTGGTGCTCACAGGTATCAATAGGACTTGCAAGGGTAAACCATTCCTCAAAAAGTTCTTAGACACTTTCTGCTTATCCCCTGCATAAACCACATGCTTCCTACGTCTGGCATGGCGAGCTTGACAACTTGGCATGCATAGAATAGGTCCATAGATGAAGTTCAACGAATATCAGCGGATTCACGTGCATGGACTACATTGACTCTACCTTCTAGGCTTTGCCCAAGAGCCAAGGAATATTCGACTTGGTCTTGCAATGGATGGCGTGAACCCATTCGGTTTGCACTTAACTTCTTACAGTGTGTGGCCTATAGTCCTTGTCAACTACAATATCCCTCCATGGCTTTCTACGAAGAAAGGACATCTCATCATTAGCTTACTTGTCCTCGGCCGCTACAAAGTCAAAAGTATGGACATGTATCTTCATCCGTTAGTCGATGAGCTTAAGATTTTGTGGGAGGAGGGGGTCACCGTGCAAGATATGAGCAAGCATGATGGGTCGACGGTCCGCCGATATTCGAGCCATTCTCATGTGGATGATGCATGACTTTCCGGGATTCGGAGAGTGCTTAGGTAAATAGACTTCCGTTCTCGTTGGTAATATCTATCATAGCTTGTTCAAGTTTTTATTCACTAGATAGAGGTGTTGGAACAGGTCTGGTTACCTCAAGTTATCATGCTTGTCCATTGTTCGGGCCATAGTAGTTAGACTCCCGAAGGTCACGAACCATGAAGAAGATGGTATATCAAGGATACGCTGCTTTCTTGCCAGCGGGTAATGAACTCAGGGAAGGTTTTCTTGGATGACCTCCAATACATATGAATGCCGCAAGCTTGTACGAGCTGAAAATGGTCCACACGGAGTCATATCCAAATGGAATGCAATGGTTCTCAGTTTTCTACGAGTTGCCATATTGGACCCACTTACAGATCAACCACTTGTTGGATCCCATGCATATTTTCAAAAATGTGGGCACCTTACTATGGGACCACATCACAGGAAAGAGAGACACTATAGGGGCATGAATTGATTTGAAGGAGGTAGGCAAGATGGAGGCGCTTTGGTTGCAGTCGAGTGCTGATGGTCGCATGTAGCTACCTCACGCTCCTTGGGTTTTTTCCATTAAATAAGAGGGCATTGTGAAGCAAATAGTCAAGTCTATCCGCATTTTGACAGGTATGATGCGTTCTCTCAAGTCTGCATTTTCTAAAGATAACCAATTATCAGGGCTAAAATCTCATGACTGGCATAAGATATGTCAGGTTTGTACTACGAATGGATTGTAATTGGCATGCACATTTTGCTATTTGGAGTGTAGCCATTGTTCATAATGCTTTCTCATTTGTGGCAATTTGTACTATCGATCGCGATCGTAGGATGCCTTACTCCAGAAATATGCGGGGCCATTTACAGGTTGTCAACTTTAGTGCAATGGATCTCACAAGAAGGAGATTAAGACATCCTTTATTGAATCTGTGAGGCGGGGAGCAGTGGATACGGTCTGTCTCTTTGAGAAATACTTGCCTACCAGCATGCTCACAATACAAATCCACCTTCTTGTGCATCTTTTAGATGAAGTGGAGATTATTAGACCTGTCCATAAGCGATGGATTTTCTTCTTGAAGCGCTTCATGAAAACCCTGAAAGGCTTTGTGCGATAACGAGCTCAGCCAGAAGGTAGCATGGCTGAAGGTTGGTTGGTGTCTGAGGCGCTAGTGCATATTTCACAATGGCTACCAATGATGGATTCAGACAACAAAATGCTATGGTCATTGAAGGATGATGATAGACTGACCGGAGATGTGGTGGTTGAAAATGGGGTAGAAAAAAGAATGGATGCTGCAATGGAGAAGAAGGTGAATCGCTTTTGTATGTTGCACCATGCCTCTATGGAGATGTGGCTTGCCAGGTACCAGCAAGCTAGGCAAGATCGAGAGGAAGCATGATTTGAATTTCGACGTAGTACGTGCCATCGACCGATTCGATATCCCAAGGGTTGGAGGAGATGCCGCAGTTCATGTCAACGCGATGGTTACATGGAGCTTTGATGTAACATGTTCACCTATTATCTTCAGGACACATCTTAGCAGTCCATCGAAAAGGACATCTAGAAAGATCCACCTGGCACTCCCATGGAATGTTATGGGGTTTGCGATCTAGGACTTTCCGTGTCTCCCACATAGCGTAAGTATTCCCGCCCCTCCCACTTAGGACCGACTTGAATTAGGGTTTTCCTATTGGTCATTTCCTAATGGCAACTAACATCAAACCCAAGCGAACTACTTTATGCAGAAACGCCAGGTTCGAAGTGGATTCATGCTGCACTTGGTTCAAGGAGAATGGGAAACGAGAGGGATGCGAAGCTCAACCTCTATGCCATAAGGCATAGTCCCATTCCATTCCCCTAAAACAGCGTAAATTGGGATCAGTCATAATTCTAGGTCAACGCTCTTATTGTTCTGTTCATTGACGATATTCTGGCTATCCATCGTGATTTGAGAAAAGTTCCCAGCCAACCGGGACCACCCATCCATAGGACGGACCAATGGCCAAATCCACCGCACTTTCCTCAGGTTGTTTTAGTTATCTAATTACCTAACACATTAAGTTGGATATGTAACAGTCAGCTTCTTTAGTTAGCCCATTAGGCATTGGTTCTTTCATGTAATCATATCACTTGACATAGAAAAACAATGTCAAAAAAGTTTCTTATTAATAGGTTATCATATTTATCTTTGAAATACAAAAAGTCCAGCCCGTAGGCTTATCCACAATCTGCCCAAAGGCTATCCAGCAATCCATAGGGATTACCAATCCAAGTTTCCGCCTGTAGACTAGTATGCAGGCCTCAAGATCCAATCTCGAGTCACGTTAGCCTCTTGTGCAGGTCCCGGAAGGTGAGGGATTTATGGCCAAAGCCCCCTCTGACACCTAAGCGTCCTCCTTCTCCAAGTAGCGCTCAACGGAGAGACCTCTCATGGCGGGTTCGGTCCACTTTCCCCGCGCGGTTAACAACCCCCTTGGTTAGGGTCAGGCAGGTAGTCGGGGGTAACTGAAGCTGCCTCTCCCTTCAAGCCTTCAACCTGAAGTATTAGATATCCATTTATCTTTTAATTCATTGATTGCATAAAGCCAAACAGTGCTTTTAAATCTATAACAAGCACAAACATATCCATTGGTCATTTTTGTTGGCAAATTGCTAAGGAATGAATCCTTCCTCTTGAGTGCGTTCATCACTCGATCCGGTATGACTTGCGACTTGGCAAGATCCGCTATATCTTGGGTTAGGGCGTACCCTACTAACCCGACTTGGTCAAACCTTAAGTTCATAGATTATTTCGGTTTATCGGCTGGTCTTTTGCTTCCAAACAATTATCTTTACTCAAGAAAGATACTATATTAGGATGATTATTCATCCTCTTGCAAGATAACTTGCGTAAGGACCTGCCAACCTCATTGCGAGAATTGGCCATTCCCTTGTGATCCAATCACAAGATCATATGACTCCGCACTAGCTGTGCAAGTATCGCATATTAATTCCTAGTGAATACGTACGATTAGGTCACATATTAATTCCTAGTGAATTTCTTGTAATTTAACTCATTCTACATGAGTATTCCGCGGTTTAGATGTTTAGGTTTATTCCAATTTGTTAACTCTTGAAGATAATTACATTATCATTTCCATAAACACATGACTCGTTGTCTATGCGTAAATTGATTTTCAACCCTAACTTATCGATTTAAGGTCAGGCATAGGTTAGGTTAATTCCAACTAATCTTCCTATAACTTGCGAACAAAATTCATGCTAAACAAGCAACCTTTTGCTAATAATTTATGCACTTGACAAACGATAATTGCCTAGAGTTGTGCATTGTAAGAATCATTTCATGCCTTGCACTTTCCTAAGGACTCCTAGCACTTCCCATGATGACTCATTGCGAAGAAGATATGGCTTAATAATGTGACATGCAGTTTATATTTCCATGTTTAAACGAAATATGCTATCTTAATGCCGTTTTTGTAAATATGGACTAAATGCATATCAATTTTCTAAAGCATTTAAGACGAAAAATGCATCCTTATTTCCAACAATTATCCTCGCACAATTATAACAATACCAAATAAAATTAGGAATGAAAACCTGGACTTGGGGTGAGATATCCACGTGGATGCTAGGAGATGATCCTCCTACAGTTGCGCCTTGGGCTTTCTTAGGAGGCATTGCGAATGCAGCCATTCTGTCGTGGATGCAGCTTTGCAACTTCTTTTTGAAATTCCACCTTAGCTTCCTTTGCGATAAGTTGCACCGTCCATCGGAAGCGGTTTTTAGAAGGCTTCCTCCTTGAAGTAGGGATTTTGAAACAGGGGGTGTTTCAAAGTCTTTCACGAATAAGGCCCATCAAAGCCACGGAAAAGGCTTAATGGCCTTATAAAGACTCACACGAACGGGGAATAAAAGGTGTAAAAACTCTTACGAGGGCTTTTGTATGGGACTAAAAAGTGTCAAAAGACCCTTAACACCCTATCTTCTTTTGTAAGGGGGTAAACAAAGGGGTATAAAAAGGGGCCTAAGGGAGCCCTTAGGGGGAATTCGAGGGGGTTGGATGAAGGGCTTAAGGTAAAATATTTTGGGGAGAAAAGGGCTAATAGAGCTTCAAGGGGAAAATTTTAGGGGGGGGGGAAACCTTAAAGACCACTTAAGGCCTCTTAAGGGATTTTTGGGTAAAAATCCTTTCTTGGAGGGAAAAAGGGGGCTTTATAAAGCCCCGAGGGGGGGAACTTTAAGGGGAAAAAGGTAGCCTTAAAGGCTATAGGAAAGGGCTTAAGGGCCCTTAGGGGAAAAATTAGAGGGACGGGGGGGGGGGGGGGGTAGTCCAAAGGGCCACAGGAAGGGGGCCTAAGGTAGCCCAACCTTGGAAGAGTCCAAGGATTCTTGGAAAGGCACGTGGGGGGAAGGAAATGACTCCCCCAGGGGAAGACCAATGGCGGCTAGGGAAGGCACGTGAGGGGGAGGAAATGACTCCCCCAGGCAAAGACCAACGATGGCCAGGGACATCGCAGCCCACGGCTTCAGGCAGCGGCGGCGGCTATAGGAGATTGGCGGCGTCTCTTCCTCCAGTGGCTTCACGGCAGCCACTCTGCACTATGGCAGTACAATGGACTGATGACCTCAGTCTCTCCCTCACGAGTTTTTTTTTCTTAGCGTGCTCGGCTCCTCCAAGGCTACTATAGCCACTAGCTTTATAGGGAGAGGGAGGGGTTCCTCCCTCCCTACGCGTTGAGGTGCAAGATCCAAGGCCTTAGGCAAGCTCCAGCAAGGAGCTTGCCTACCATACTATTCCCCTCTTCCTCCAGCTCGACAGTCGGTTGGAGGAGAGGGAAAATAATTAAAAAAATTTTGCTTTTATCTAAAGAATTATCCAATTTCATTATCCTCTATTGAGGTATTTCTCACGTACCTTAAGGATATTACGTTCTCTCCCCCTTGGAGGAATCAAGATGTCCTCATCTTGAGACAAACTGGGGATATTGATGGTTGAGAGTGCCTTCATCTATCCAAGTGGCATCTTCTTCGGGATAATCTTTCCACTGGACGAGGCATTCTCTCAAGGTTCTGGATCTCAGTTGTCTCTCCCTAACATCTAAGATCCTGTCAAGCCTTAGTTCCAGGACTCCTTGAATAGGCATTACAACTTGTTGGTCATCAAGTACATGGTTAGGATTAGGTACATACTTTTTCAATAGGCTGATATGGAATACATTATGAACCTTTAGGTTCCCAGGTAGTTGCAGTTTATAAGCATTAGGTCCTAGGCGTTTGAGGATCTTGTACGGTCCACAATACCTTGGACTTAGCTTCTTGCAATCTCCTAGGGATAGGGAACTCTTCTTTGGGCGTACTCGAATGAAGATTATGTCTCCTTCTTCGAAGACTCTATCTTGACGCTTCAAATCTGCGTAGGCCTTCTGTCTATCCTTGGCAGCTTGGATGTCTTGTTTTATTGACTTTATTTGGTCATCCATCTCTTCCAACATTTGCCTTGAAGCTTCAACCCTCAAGGTTGGATATGAGAAGTTGAGGGGACTTCAACAGTCATGACCATACAATGCTTGGAAATGGGTCATCTGAATGCTTTGTTGGTAAGAAGCATTGTAGGCAAATTCAACCAAAGGTAAGTATTGAATCCACCTTTTTGGCTCACGACAACAGTATGCCCTAAGCATATCCTCGATGACTTGATTGACTCGCTCTATTTGGCCATCCATTTGGGGATGGTAAGATGTGCTAAAACAGAGTTGAGTTCCAATGGCTTCAAAGATGGCCCTCCAGAAGTGTGATGTGAAGAGAGAATCACGATCACTAACGATTCTTCTTGGTAGCCCATGTAACTTGAATATCTCCTTGATAAACAATCTTGCAATGTCCGAGGCTTTATAGTTTGTCTTTATTGGAATAAGGTGTGCAACCTTAGTAAGGATATCAACCACAACCATGATGGAGTTATATTCTCCCTGAACTTGGGGTAGGCCAACAACAAAATCCATACTGATGAATTCCCATTTCATTTGGGGAATGTCAAGTGGTTGCAGCTTCCCTGGTATCTTGACATATTCAGCTTTGATACGTTGACAAGACAAACACTCGGTGACATATTTGAGAACGTCACCTTTAAGATTCTCCCAATGGTAGCTCTTCCTAACTGTATTAAGAGTCTTGGCATAGCCAAGATGACCTGAGAAAGGGGAGTCATGAGCTTTCCACAATATCTTGTGCTTAAGTGACCGGCTTGCCGGTATGCATAGCCTCGTTCTATAGTAGACAAGTCCATTGTTGATAAAGAATTCATGATACTTGGCCTGCAGCTTTTGATCCTGATCCTTGATAGAGATCTCCCTTAGCATCGATTGGTAGGCTCGATCATCGCATGCTTCCTCTCTAGCTAACTCAAGTATTGGATTATTTGGCATAGATACTTTTGTAGCTAGGGATCTAGTTGTTGATGGATTCTGCAAGATTAGGGAATTAAGGAATGCCTTGTGACTGAGTGCATCGGCAACTACGTTGTCTTTCCTTGGTCGATATTTGATTTCAAATTCATATTCCTCCAGCACTTCAATCCATCAACGTTGTCTCATGTTGAGCTCATTCTGGGTAAAGATCCATTTGAGACTCTTATGGTCAGTTACTAGCGTAAACTTGTTACCCAATAGGTAGTGTCTCCAAAGCTTTAGAGCATGGATGACAGCTAGTAATTCCAGATCATGGGTAGCATAATTCTTCTCATGACTCTTTAGTTTCCTTGAAGAGTAAGCTACCGGGTGACCTTCCTGCATGAGCACACATCCCAAGGCAAGTGTGCTAGCATCAATTACTACCTTGAACTCCTTATTGAGGTCTGGAAGTTTTAGGATAGGTGATGATACCAAACATTGCTTCAATCTGTCGAAGCTATTTTGTTTGGGAGTTGACCATGCAATGGCTGTTTGCTTCTTCAGTAAGTCCATTAGAGGTGCTGCAATCAAAGCATAGTTTTTGATGAAGACCTTATACCATCCTGTCAATCCAAGAAAGCTGCGTATTTCTTTGACAAATGTTGGTATTGGCCATTCAAGCACATCTTTGACCTTGGCTAGGTCCACTGAGACTCCTTCCGCTAATACTATGAATCCCATATATTCAATCTGACGTTTTAAGAATGCACACTTCTTCATTTTAGCATACAACTTATGTGACCTCATTGTCTCAAGGACAATCCGAAGTTGGGGTTCATGATCTTCTTCCTGTTTGGAATAGACTAAAGTGTTGTCGAAGAAGACAAGCACGAAATCATCAAGATATGGCCTAAAGATATCCTGCATTAACTTGTTGAAGGTGGCAGGTGCATTTGTAAGCCCGAATGACATAACTAGGAACTCAAAGTGCCCATATCTTGTACTGAAGGCTGTCTTTGGGATATCTTCTTCCTTGATCCGTATTTGATAATAACAAGACCTGAGGTCAATCTTGGAGAAGATCTTTGCACCGTGAAGACAATCAAGAAGCTCATCTATTCTAGGAATAGGGTACTTGTTCTTGACAGTTGATTGATTCAGCCCTCTGTAATCAATACATAGCTGAAGCGTTCCATCTTTCTTTTTCTGGAACAGTACTGGAGCTCCCCATGGTGAACTGCTAGGATGGATGTAGCCTTGTTCTAGCAGTTGCTTGAGTTGCTCCTTTAGCTCAATTGCTTTTGGTATAGACATTCTATAAGGTCTCTTTGCAATTGGCGCAGCTCCTGGTACTAGCTTAATCTCATGGTCCACTTCTCTTTGAGGTGGGAGTTCTGTCAACTCTTCAAGGAATACGTCCGCGTATTCCTTTAGCCAAGAAGGTCCTTCACTAGACTCTTGCTTCTGATCTAACTTGTTGAGCTTAATTAAGTAGACAGGTAATCCTTTTCTGACTCCTTTTATGATCCGAGATGCTTTGGCCCATTGAATTTTTGGCACTCCAGCCTCACCTTGAGTTGTGACTAATTCCCTTTCAGAGTTCCAAAAGGAAACTTGGCCCTTCCCACAATGAACGTGGGCATCGTTAGGCTTAAGCCAATCCATTCCGAGTAGACACTCATGGATACTTGAATTCATGACTCTGAATTCGACCGAAGTCTTATTTCCTCCCAGAAAGAATTCCACCTTAGTAGTTTGCCTGGTACACGTAACCTCACGACCATTTGCCAATTCCACAAGCAAGGTAGGTGCTTCTAATGTGGCTATTCCTAATCTTTTTGCACAAGCTGGTGAGATAAAGGAATGTGTACTGCCACAATCAATCAAGGCCTTGAAACTTTTATCTTGATAGTTCGACGATGTCTGAATCACCGAGAACTGGCGATTCGGGCCTTTCTTGTGTAGAGTGGCATGGATTGTCACCCTTTCAAACTCAGCTTCCATGGTCAGATCTTCTTCTTCTTTGCATATTTGCCTATTGGCAATGTAGACGGTTCTTCCTCTGCCTCGGGTAGCAGCTCCTTGACCACGGTTCGTTCCTTAGAAAGGTGCTTGGCGATGTCCTTCTCCAAGTTTGGGACATTACCTCTTGAAGTGACCGGGCTCGTTGCAGTGGAAACAATGGAGGTTTCGGCCATTGCTTTGAGTAGGAACAAAGTTGTTGACATTACTAGTCCTTGCTTTCTTTCTTTGTCCCTGATTATGACCTTGAACTCTCTTCATTTGAGGCCTGAATGCTCCTCTGTTCGGGTCATTGTAAGACCAAGTTTTGTTGCCTCTTGGTCTAGCATGCACCTCCTAAATTATAGGGGCAGCTCAAATGAGTGCATCCTGAAGATCTGATGGATGCATAGATTCGAGACGGGTATTTACTGGTGGATTTAAACCAGCACAAAATTTTGACACCTGCTGTGTCATGTCCATTTGTGGCGCATACTTTAAAAGTGAGACGAATTTAAAATAGAATGCATCAAGAGTGAGTCCCAGCTGTTTTAGCTCATAGAACTCATCCATTTTCTACGTGCGATATGCAGGTGGTAAGTATCTTCCTTGCATGGCTTTCTTTAGCTTCTCCCAGGTAATGGATCCTTCTGTGATCCCTTGATCCTTGCACCATTGCTTCCACCAAAGCCTGGCTTCACCGGTTAGCTTAGCGAGCATAGCTTGATTGGTGGGCACAGTACCAGCTGCTTCGAAGTAATCCTCCATGGATTCAATCCAAATTTCAGCATCTGCTTGGATGGACTTGCCTCTCCCGTCAAACTCGGGCGGCTTAATCTGTTTGAGAAGAAACTTCTTCTCCTGGATTACAGTAGTACTTGATGTAGGAGGTGAACTAGGAACTTGTACCTGGGGTTGTGCCTGGATAAAGATTTCTTAACATTATTATATGATAATCGTTATTGATTTATATTACATCTTCAATTCTTCTATCAACCAAGCAATATAACCACTTAACTTTTTATCGATTCTCATGCATAATCAAACATTGATAAAAGGAAGTCTTATTTGTATTTATATGGACATAGCCCCTTTCGGAATACAACATTTCTTGCGATGATAAGCCAACTGTTACACTTAGTTTGGGGAGAACAACGTTGTATTACATTTATCTACAGGAACTGTATAATAGTATGGTTTCGGGTCATGGATCTTCAGGAATCAAATTTGACTAGATATCTAGAATATCTTTGGCCAGTTCTAGTGGTCATAAAGTCAGTATCTATGATAGCTTCAGGTTCAAGTATTTCAGTCTGTTCCTCTAACAAAGGTGGGTTTTCATAAACAGGGTGTACATGTAATTGGCCTCTAAAGGGTCTCAATAAACTAGTGTGAAATGTGTTGTGAATTTTCCAGTGAGGTGGTAATTCTAACTTGAATGCATTGTCATTAATTTTGTGAATGATCTTAAATGGTCCATAAAATCTAGGTGCTAATTTGACAACTGGATGTCTATCTACACTTTGTAATCTACGTTTTTCTATTCTCAACCAAACATAGTCATCAACTTTGAAATTCATTGCTTGTCTTTTCTTATTGGCTTGTTTGGTATATGATTGCTAGGCTTTGGCAATCATGTCTTTAACCTCATCAAAAATAGTAGCCTGCATAGTAGCAATATCATCAGCACTCTGAATTCTATTTGATAAAGATGCAACAGGTGTAGACAATCTATAACCATAAATCACTTCAAACGGTGCTTTCTTTGTAGATGTGTGTGGTGTATTGTTATATGCAAACTGTAATAAATGCAAATGTGTGTCCCATGTCTGTGGTTTAGAAATAGTGTAAGCACGTAAAAGATCTAAAATAGTACTATTGGTGGCTTCTGTTTGTCCATTAGTTTCAGGATGAAATGCAGATGAGAAATCAATTTTTGTTCCTAGGTTAGCAAACAAAGTAATCCAAAAGTTGTTACAAAATCTAGAATCATGGTCAGAAATAATAACTTTTGGTAATCCATGGTTAGTGAAAATAGTTTTCAAAAACAATTGTGTTACCTGAGATGTTGTTAAAGTTTTCTTACATGGAATGAAATATGCTTGTTTACTAAACCTGTCTACTACAGTCCAAATCATATCATGGTTAGCTTTAGTATTAGGTAAACCAGTAATAAAATCCATAGAAATTTGTTCCCATGGTCTTGATGGAATAGATAAAGGCATAAGTAATCCATACTGTTTACCATGATGTCTCTTAACTCTTTGACAAATCAAACATTCAGAAACAACGTTAGATACATCAGTGTCCATATGTGGCCAATAAAAATCTTCAGTTAATGTACGTAAAGTAGATATGATACCTCTATGACCTTGATATGGAGGACAATGAATCTCATTCAAAACAAAAGATCTGAATGGAACTGTAACACATAATCTCTTTTCATAAAATATAAATCCATCATTATAAGATAGTGAATCAATAGGAATCCAGTTATTTCCAACTAATTTATTCCAATCAGCATGAAAAGTAATGTCTTGATGATAATTATCTTTCATAGGAATTAGAGAATCAAATGATATAACAGAAATAACTGCCCATTTGATATGTCGGTCATATATTTGGGATTGACTAAGTAAATGTCTAATAGTTTGTTGATCGGTCTTAATCATAAATTTAGAACCCATTAAGTAGTGTTTCCATTGTCTTAAAGCTTGTACTACAGCTAATAATTCTTTATCATATGTGGAATATTTAAGTTCGGAGGATTTCAGTTTACAACTAGAATAGGCTATAGGATGATTGTCCTGCATAAGTACGGCTCGTATTCCAGATCCGCTAGCATTAGTAACTACTAAAAAGAATGGTCTATTAAAATCAGGCAGTTGTAATACAGGAGCATGGGTTAATGCATGTTTCAATAAGTCAAAAGATTTCTGTTGATTATCAAACCAATGATAAATAATACCTTTCTTTAAAAGTTTAGTCAAAGGCAAAGCAAGTAATGAAAAATTACGCACAAATTTCCTGTAAAAACTAGCAAGACCTAGGAAAGATCGTAACTCATGCACATTTTAGGTATAGGCTAGTTCAATATTGCTTCTATTTTCTTAGGATCAACCTTCATACCATCAAATGATATAATATGACCTAAATATTCAATTTCTATTTTAAAGAACTCACTCTTTTCCGGATTGGCATATAGTTGATTATCTTTCAATAACTTGAAAACCAAGGACAGATGTTCATAATGTTCTTTCTCATTTTTACCTAACACCGAAATATCATCAAAGAAGACAATAACACAATGCTGATATTTCAAAAATATACGATTCATCATTCTAATAAATGTAGCAGGTGCATTAGTCAATCCGAAAGGCATCACTAAAAATTCATAATGACCAAATTGTGTTCTAAATGCAGTCTTGAATACGTCAGACTTATCTAATCTCACCTGATGATAACCAGATTTAAGGTCTATTTTACTAAATATGGCAGAACCTTGCAGTTTATCCATAAGGTCATCGACTCTAGGAATTGGATATCTATTCTTTACTGTGATCTTATTTAAAGCACGATAGTCAATGCACATACGATAGGTATTATTCTTTTTCTTTACCAACAAAACAGGTGCACCAAATGGAGAACTACTAGGTCTAATCAATCCTCTATTTAGTAATTCCTCAACTTGATTTTGAATTTCTTTTTGCTCTATCTGGTTATGCCTATATGGTGCTTTACAAGGTGGTTGTGTACCAGGAATCAAATCTATTTTATGGTCTTCTAGACGTGAAGGAGGTAAACCAGGTGGTAGATCTTCTGCAAAACAATCCTTAAAGTGTGCAAGAAATTCTTTATGCCTAGGGTGCATATGATTTTCTTTAACTTGCAGTTCATTCACCCAAATGAGATAAGATTTACTACTTTTGCGTAATGCACGTTTAGCTTGAGTATGAGAAAGCAGTGGAAAAGCATTAGATGCATGCATACCATACAATGTAATATGTTTTCCTTGAAATTGAATATTAATTGAATGTGTGGAATAATCTATATCAGGGTTATGCTGGTGACGCCAAGGCATACCTAAAATAATATCACTAGACTGTAATGGTACAACTAGAAAATTCCTTCTTTCAGTGTATTGACCAATTTGAATTTCTAAGTCATACACTTCTTGTGTTCCATTATACCTTGTGCCTAAGAATGCTGTTTAATGAGATAATGATTAGGTATAGTTTGTAATTTCAATTCTTTCACTAACTTTGCAGAAATAAAATCATGAGTACTACCATCATCATGCAAAATAATATTTTCTTTTCCATGCACTAAACATTTCATTGTCAATAAAGAATGTGGAGTTGGCATACCTGGTAAAGTATCCGAAGGAGTAGTCGTCTTCATCTTCCGTGAAATCAGGCATTTCTTCATGTTCGTCATCTTCCATTGCTCCAAGGTAGTTGATATGGACAGGTGGCTTCTTCAATTGACAATTGGTTGCTAGATGTTTAGGTTGGTGGCATTTAAAACACACTATAGGTTTGGCTTTAGATACATTGTTTGCAATGGCAGGAAGTCTAGGAATATTAGGATTTGGCTGTGGAATTGGCTTGGGGTTTTGATTGGTATTGGATGGTAAAGTAGGTGGTTTTGCCCAAGTTTTACGAAAAGATGATGAAGGAAAATGACCTTGATTAAATCTTCTAAAATTTGAGTTGAATTGCTTAGATCCATAGTTACCATTGGTTTGGAATTGTTGTGGATGCTTGTCTCTTCCTCGAAGCTTGTCTTCAATGTCATGAGCTAAAGAAATTGTGTCTTCAAGAGTTGCAGGCTTGAACATATTGACTTCAGCGTAGTAATGCCCAAGTAATCCAGACATATACTTGCACTTGTGAGTCGCTTCAGGTATGTCTTCAAGTATGCGTAACTGGAGTAATGCATTCCAAAAGCATTTGGTGTACTAAGGAATAGGCTCACGATCTCGTTGTTGAAGAAGGTCCCATTGCTTTATGGCTTTTTCATGGAATTGTGGAGGAAGGAAATTCTGCATAAACTTCTTCTTGAAATTCTCCTAGGTAGTGGGACAATCTATACTCTTACGAACCACGGTCCACCAAAAAGATGCTCTATTCACTAAATGATTAGTGACACACTTGATTTTATCTTTTTCTGTGTATGTTTCCTCATGAAAGTAATCATCAAACTGACTCGAGTGCCATTGAACAGTTTTTCCATCTCGAGTGCCATTGAAAGTACGGAATTTGAAATTTCTTTTACTTATCTTTGTTTCCTTGAGGATGGATTGAGCTTCGAGAGTTGCATCGATGGTATGTCAAATAAGGTCTTTAGATTGAGGTTTCTCTTTATCGGTAGTCGATCTTTGTAAATTGGCCAATTGAACTTGTAATGCTTGCCGAGCTCGTCATTCTTCATCCAACTGCATCATAATTAAATCCAGCTTTTGCTCCATCGTAGGTTCAGAAAGATTGCCTTCAGCCATTAAATCATCCATATGTGGTTCTGTCATCCTGCAAAACTTTAAAAGACCTCACACTCTCAAAATCCAATTAGCGGGATGAGCATAGCTCAAGATCAGGTATATAAAGCTTATATATTTTTGTGTGTGGCTATCACAATCTTCGTCTTTGACTATTGCGGAATTTGTAATCTTTGAAAAATCTGCGTTTTATCCTTCTGTATGTGCTGAAACGGGTTCAAAAAACCTGCGTATGCAAACAGTACCTTCTAATGAACAACTTTGCAGTTCAGAGTTTTTGCGCAGGAACAGTCCTTCTATGAGTTTTGAACAGAAGTCAGTTCTGACTTCAGCTGACTTGTCTGACTTGCAGAGTTGCAGACTTATGTGACTTGCAGAGTACCAGAACTTGCAGAACTTGAGTGATTTAGCAGACTTGCAGGATTTGAACTTGGGGAACTTGGGAGATTTTGTGTGACTTGAGGCTTAAGAGACTAAGCTTTAAGCTTAGTATAATTAAATCGTCGAATTGTAGGGGGGGCCGTTTTTTTCAGCTAGCAAAAATTTCGCGGACCTCTTCTAATGCCGTTTTTTAACGAATTGAAAGATTTAAGATTTTTAAGCTTAAATTAAGCTTATTAAGCTTAAATTAAGCTTATTAAGTTTATTAAGCTTAAATTAAGCTTATTAAGCTTATGAAGCTTGCTTAAGCTTTTTAAACTTGTGGATTAGAAGACTTATCTCTTTGTGTAACCACGACTTGTATGAGAGGATGTAGGAGTGGTCCTCCGCTATTGCAGGCCGGTCCTTCGCAATCTGAGGATGAAAACAGAGGTTCTTGACTGCCAGGAATCCACCCGTATCGACCGTTCGCGATGAGATTGACAGTAGAGCTCGATCGTTCTAGGAGCTCCACCTTCGCACAAGATGGGTAGCGATTGGAAGCTCTCGATCTCAGCCTCGCTCTGATACCACTGGTGCATAGATCGGATGTTGTACGCTCGCGTAGTGAATGCCAGAAGGTCCCAAGAACAAAAGAACTCTACTTTTTGCACAAAACTCAAGGTAAAAAGCATGCACGACATAAACAAGAGACCAATTGGGTGCAATCTCCCCCCATGCCTTGTGTGAGCGCTCCACAAAGCATGTATTTTATGTATTAATCATCTTCAAGCTCAAATAATAGCCCAAATTACAAAATAACAAGCTTTTGGCTTTTGAGTTTGCTTTAGCACAAAATAGAAATAAAGCTAATGGGCGGTGCCCAAAGAGTCAGTCATATCCAATACAATGTCCAAGTACAAATAACATAATCGTGCGCCCATGCGCATACAAAATAATAAACAAATATCCAACGCCTCAATAAATAGGCACGACAAAATATAGGCACCATGCCTAAGGTATGCGCCCATCAAAATATAAATGATAACTCGAATACTCGCTATCCCCCAATGCTTTCCTCCGCCACTGCTGCTATCTCTACACATCAACTGAAGCATTCACAATCGTTAGTAAAATAATACAATTAAACTGACAAAAGTGAATACCTAGCAGTCTTCAGCTATATAAATAAATCAATTGGTTAGAAATCAATCCTAACCTTAATTTATTACGAGTGCACACTCTAAACTCATAAGCGTTTATTAATTTAATATACATTTTGCGGAATCACCCGCTATGGAATCGCCCATGTACACACTAAATTAATGAAACGCCTGAAAATGATAGGTGTCCCCATCAACTTCTCGCACAAAGAATCCACTTTGTGTATGAGCCCCGATCATCAAAGTTTACGGAATCCACCGTAAAACCTCACGGAATCCACTGTGAAATATGCCTCCTGGCATCAAGGGCCCTTAGGGGGAAAATTAGGGGGGGGGGGGGGGGGGGTAGTCCAAAGGGCCAGAGGAAGGGGGCCTAAGGTAGCCCAACCTTGGAAGAGTCCAAGGCTTCCTGGAAAGGCACGTGGGGGGGAGGAAATGACTCCCCCAGGCGAAGACCAAAGGCAGCGAGGGAAGGCACGTGGGGGGGAGGAAATGAATCCCCCAGGAGAAGACCAATGACGGCTAGGGAAAGCGCGGTCCACGGCTCAGGCAGCGGCGGCAGCTATAGGAGATTGGCGGTGTCTCTTCCTCCAGCGGCTTCACGGTGGCCACTCTGCACTATGGCAGTACAGCAGATTGACAACCTCAGTCTCTCCCTCACTTTTTTTTCTCAGCGTGCCCAGCTCCTCCAAGGCTACCATAGCCACTAGCTTTATAGGGAGAGGGAGGGGTTCCTCCCTCCCCATGCGTCGAGGCGCATGATCCAATGCATTAGGCAAGCTCCAGCAAAAATGAGCTTGCCTACCATACTATTCCCCTCTTCCTCCAGCTCGATAGTCAGCTGGAGGAGAGGGGAAATAATTAAAAAAAAATTACTTTTATCTAAAGTATTATCCAATTCCATTATCCTCTATTGAGGTAGTTCACGCGTGCCTTCGGGATATTACATTTGACCGCAACGTCTCGTGAAGGGGCGGAGGTCTCAATTGAGGAGTGGAAATTCTCGAGGGGATGTAGTCCAAAGGTGATGACGTATTTAGGATTTTTTGTATCTGTATTTTATATGTGAGACAACTAATTTGAGTGATTCAATGTACACTACAAAATATATAGTGCAGTGTGGTCATGGTGCGCAGATCGGATGCTGTACGCTCGCGTAGTGAATGCCGAAAGGTCCCCAAGAACTTCTCGTACAAAGAATCCACTTTGTGTATGAGCCCCGGTCATCAAAGTTTACGGAATCCACCGTAAAACCTCACGGAATCCACCGTGGCACGGAATCCACCGTGAAATATGCCTCCTGGCATTATACCCCCGAGGTGGAATAGCAATTGACCTCAATTGCTATTAGCTCAATGTGGAGCTAACAGAGTGGGGAAAGCATTTAAGTCTCTAGCGTGCATCCATTGTGCTTCTTCTACAGGATGGTTCTTAAATTTGACTAGATATCTAGAATATCTTCGGCCAGTTCTAGTGGTCAGAAAGTCAGTATCTATGATAGCTTCAGGTTCAAGTATTTCAGTCTCTTCCTCTAACAAAGGTGGGTTTTTATAAACAGGGTGTACAGGTAATTGACCTCTAAATGGTCTTAATAAACTAATATGAAATCTGTACTGAATTTTCCAGTGAGGTGGTAATTCTAACTTGAATGCATTGTCATTAATTTTATGAATGATCCTAAATGGTCCATAAAATCTAGGGGCTAATTTCACAACTAGGTGTCTATCTACACTTTGTAGTCTACGTTTTTCTATTCTCAACCAAACATAGTCATCAACTTTGAAATTCATTGCTTGTCTTTTCTTATTGGCTTGTTTGGTACATGATTGCTGGGCTTTGGCAATCATGTCTTTAACCTCATCAAAGATAGTATTATGCATACTAGCAATATCATCAGCACTCTGAATTCTATTTGACAAAGATGCAACAGGTGTAGATAATCTATAACCATAAATCACTTCAAATGGTGCGTTCTTTGTAGATGTGTGTGGTGTATTGTTATATGCAAACTGTAATAAATGCAAATGTGTATCCCATGTCTGAGGTTTAGAAATAGTATAAGCACGTAAAAGATCTAGAATAGTGCTATTAGTGGCTTCTGTTTGTCCATTATTTTCAGGATGAAATGCAGATGAGAAATAAATTTTTGTGTCAAGGTTAGCAAACAGAGTAATCCAAAAGTTGTTACAAAATCTAGAATCACGGTCAGAAATAATAACTTTTGGTAATCCATGGTTAGTGAAAATAGTTTTCAAAAACAATTGTGCTGCTTGTGATGCTGTTAAAGTTTTCTTACATGGAATGAAATATGCTTGTTTACTAAACCTATCTACTACTGTCCAAATCATATCATGGTTAGATTTAGTATTAGGTAAACCAGTAATAAAATCCATAGAAATTTGTTCCCATGGTCTAGATGGAATAGACAAAGGCATAAGTAATCCATACTATTTACCATGATGTCTCTTAACTCTTTGACAAATCAAACATTCAGAAACAAAGTTAGATACATCAGTGTCCATATGTGGCCAATAAAAATCTTCAGTTAATGTACGTAAAGTAGATATGATACCTCTATGACCTTGATATGGGGGACAATGAATTTCATTCAAAACAAAAGATCTGAATGGAACTGTAACACACAATCTCTTTTCATAAAACATAAATCCATCATTATATGATAATGAATCAATAGGAATCAAGTTATTTTGAACTAATTTATTCAAATCAGCATGAAAAGTAATATCCTGATGATAAGTATCTTTCATAGCAATCAAAGAATCAAAAGATATAACAGAAATATTATGAATGACAGGTCTTCTACTTAATGCATCAGCCACTACATTTTCTTTACCAGGTTGATATTGAATGATAGGAGGAAAACTCTGGATAAAGGATGCCCATTTGATATGTCGGTCAGATATTTGGGATTGGCTAAGTAAATGTCTAATACTTTGCTGATTGGTCTTAATCATAAATTCTGAACCCATTAAGTAGTGTTTCCACTGTCTTAATGCTTGTACAACAGCTAATATTTCTTTGTCATATGTGGAATATTTCAGTTCAGAGGGTTTCAGCTTACAACTAGAATAGGCTATGGGATGATTGTCCTGCATAAGTACGGCTCCTATTCTTAATCCACTAGCATCAGTCACTACTAGAAAGAATGGTCTATTAAAATCAGGCAACTGTAGGACAAGGGCATGGGTTAATGCATATTTCAATAAGTCAAAGGATTTCTGTTGATTTTCGGACCAATGATAGATAATACCTTTCTTCAAAAGTTTAGTTAATGGTAAAGCAAGTAATGAAAAATTACATACAAACTTTCTATAAAAACTAGCAAGACCAAGGAATGATCGTAACTCATGCACATTTTTAGGTACATGTCAGTTTAATATTGCATCTATTTTCTTAGGGTCAACTTTAATTCCATCAGATGATACAATATGACCTAAATACTCAATTTCTGTTTTAAAGAATTCACTCTTTTCAGGATTTGCATACAGTTGATTATCTTTTAATAACTGGAAAACCAATGACAAATGCTCATAATGTTCTTTCTCATTTTGACTAAACACCAAAATATCATCAAATAAGACAATTACACAATACTGATATTTCAAAAATATACGGTTCATCATTCTACTAAATGTAGCAGGTGTATTAGCCAATCCAAATGGCATCACTAAAAATTCATAATGACCAAACTGTGTCCTAAATGCAGTCTTGAATATGTCAGACTTATCTAGTCTCACCTGATGATAACCAGACTTAAGGTCTATTTTACTAAATATAGCAGATCCTTGCAGTTTATCCATAAGGTCATCGACTCTAGGAATTGTATACCTATTCTTTACAGTGATCTTATTTAAAGCTCGATAGTCAATGCACATATGATAAGTATTATTCTTTTTCTTGACTAACAGAATAGGTGCACCAAATGGAGAACTACTAGGCCTAATCAATCCTCTATTTAGTAATTTCTCAACTTGACTTGAAAAACTTGCAGAATCTGATTGCTCTGGTGTGACCTGACTGATTAATGCTTAAGTAACTTAGAGCTTAGGTGATGATTAAGCTTGGCTTAATCAATGACGAATTCGTGGGGGAGAGGGGGCATTTTTGAAAGGCGGCGCAAAATTCGGAAGGCTCCTGATAGCTCGCGATGACATTTTTTTAAAAAATTGAAGCTTAAGGCTTCTCTAAAGCTTTCTAAGCTTTAGTTTTTAAAGCTTGAAGATATGGAGTTTATGACTTATCTCTATGTATAAAGAGGACTTGATGAAGAAGAGATAGAAGTGGTCCTCTGCCTCTGCAGACCGGTCCTTCACAGTTTGATGATGGAAATAGGGGTTCTTGATTGCCAGGAATCTGCCTGTATTGACTGTTCGCGACGAGATTGACCGTAGAGCCCGATCGTTCTAGGAGCTCCGCCTTCGCACAAGATGGGTAGCGATTGAAAGCTCTTGATCTCAGCTTCGCTGTGATACCACTGATGCACAGATCGGATGCTGTACGCTCGCGTAGTGAATGCCGAAAGGTCCCCAAGAACTTCTCGCACAAAGAATCCACTTTGTGTATGAGCCGTGGTCATCAAAGTTTACGGAATCCACTGTAAAACCTCACGGAATCCACCATGGCACAGAATCCACCGTGAAATATGCCTCTTGGCATCAGGTCGAGTGGATGTCATTTTTGTGTGCAGCGTATTGACAAAATGCGCTCCACAATGGACTATGGTATCATAGCAAGGTTCGAGCAGGAGAGCCGACGACAAGCAATGGATCCAAACACGGTTATAGATGAGATGGAGTATTTTGGGAGCTTGCAAAGTATTATTACGGTGGATTAGCATAGCTTCTCCATGATATTACTATTCAATGTGCAGTGGTTCAAAGTGGTACTTGGAGGAGTTGGAGTAATAGTTCAATAAGGTCCATATGGATTTCTCAAAAATAGATTCTGAAAAAAAATGGACGGATTTGCATGACATCTTTGTGTTGCCAGCCCATTGTGAATAGGTGCATGAACTCATTTGTTTGTTAATTGTATTACGACATGGTACATATCACAATAGTTTAATCTCTCTTGTACGTGTTTGTGAACATGTAATCTTCTATCCAAACCCCCGACAACCTCGATGGTGGTATGTTATACCTTCAGCTCCCTGAACTGTGAGAGTATATGATCAAAGCGATGTTTTGAGCATAGATGAGGACAATATGCAAATAGAGGGGTCGATATTGCAAGGGGTGGAGGCCATCGAAAGATTGGAGCATGCATGTAGAGGAGCTAGCATCGGGTAACAATGATGGAAATATAGGAGTCCAAGAATTCTTTGAGAACAAGGTGGACTCATCCTTTTGTGGTGACATATCTATCGACCTTCCAGTGTATGTGGAGTTGTGTCAGGAGATTGACATGGGACCATAGGATACTTCATACTTAGAGCATCCACTTACTCAATTCGTTAACTAATCACTTATAAGGATACATATGATATGCATTTTAAGTGAGATCATTTTTTAGGATTTATATTACGGTGCTTTGTATGATTTCAATTGATTATGCTAACATCATTTTTTGTCTGTGTAGGTGACCTTTTTGGATACTTAGATCATCAGGATGAGTCAAGGGATGAGCGATGAGGAGTTGCAGGATATCTTCACGTGTATGTCTCTAGATTAGATAGCGAGATTCAGAGACATGGCGGACCAGGAGCTGTCTCGGATATCGTCAGGCCGCTCTATTAGATCTACTTTGGCGCGATTAGATGCTTCAACTTCGAGCAGACGAGGTTGACACTCCAGACTTGGGCCAGAGAGAGGGAGTGCTTCAGGGTCAGGGGGATGCTGTAGAGATACAGAGGCAATGAGCTTGCAGTTAGTACAGGATACGGTTGCTACTCCTCGCTCTCATGGCAGTTCCAGGGAGCGTGACTAAGATGGTTGCTGTGGAGGCACGTACGCGGTTTTCTCGTCATTTTGCTAGAGTTGCATCACCTCCAGGATTTGTCACACATGTGGGGATGTCTACTCCAGTTACTCCAGCCATCTGCAAGTGGCACCCCTATGGGTGCTATACCGATAGATACTACCTCGGTCAGTACACCAGATGTACAGGGGTCTCCTGAATATGCCCAGGAGTGTGGTCTCGCAGGTGGGAGAGGACCCATCTTAGGCATATCCTAGAGGGATATGCCTATCTTGTCGATGATAGGCTAGGAGCCATCATCATGAATGATGAGGAGAGGAGGGTGATGGCTCGCATGAGAGAGTTGTGCCAACAAGTTTATCTACACAACGTCTTAGATCATTGGAAAAACATACTGGAGGGGAGCAAGGACTATATAGTAGCATCCTTACATGAGGAGTTTCCAGTTCCAGCCACAACAGGTAGATTGTCTATGGGCTGGATGATGGATTGCATGCATGCATATATGCCACATAGATGATTGGACGCACGTAAGGCACTCAAGAATGGGGTTGCAAAGCCCGAGTGGCTAGATGCGGACGATTGGTGCCGACTGAGGGAAGAGGCTATAGATTCTCCGGGACGTTGGAGTCAGCAGTGCAAGGCGGCAAGGGCACGACTAGAGGCTAGAGTGGTCCATCATCTTGGGAGTGGCGACTACAGGACATATTTGGAGGACTTTGTAAGTTTTTCTTTTGTTTTGCTTGCTTATTTTTTTGCAATATCCTTTGTACTGACAATCATGTTTCTAATAGTTAGTATTTTATTTTCTTTGTAGCACTCCATTACAAATCGCGATCCAACTGGCCTTGAGACTCGATATGCAGAGAGGCACGGTTTCACTGCATTGATCGACCGATTGTATAGACGCGGCAGCCCTGTAAGTCACTCATCTTTCTTGTCCGTAGTTACCATATTTAATTAGAATGCATTATTGTATGGTGGATTGATGTGTAGTTGTTTCTTTTTTTGCAACGTCCGTTTGATGCTTCTTTGTGGCGGAACAAGCTTTCGGATGGCAAGGACGTATAGCTCGCCCTTGGATCCCTGGAGCTCATACACCCTTCTTTTTTGGTTGCCTAATCTATGTAGACATTTTCTATGTAGTAGTGATATCTTGCCATGATTGTACCAGTTACTTTCATTATGCGATCAAGTATTTATTTCATGTATCACTGTTATGATTTAAGTACACTTTGTTTTTGTTTACACGAGCATTGTACACAGTGCAGAAACTATTTTGTATGGCCCAAATAAAGCACATAGTGCTGCCCTGCCAAATTATTATTTTTTCCCTGTTACCGTTGCTATTAGTATCGCAAAATTACCTACACACGTTGTTATTGGCATCATTATTAGCATTGCAGAGCGTCATTATTAGTGTCTTTATTTGCGTCGGTATCAGTGTCGCAAATACCGATGCAAATAGCGACGTTGATAACGACGCTAATACCAATTGTTCTATGGCGTCGCCAATAACGATGCTTTTTGCGATGATGGGGGCAAATTTCTTTATTTACATTTTCGTCACTTTTAACATCAGTATAAGGCCTATATCTTGTAGTGCTTATGATGAGCCTACGGATGAACATTTTGATTTGGACACTTATGGCTAATTGGCTTCATATGATGGGGATACTTATGAAGTGATGATGGCATTTTATTTTCTTTTGATCCAGGGATTATGGGGGTGATTATCGTGATCTTTCCTTGTACATGTTCTATTCGAGTGGCTAGAAGCATACGATTGGTAATAGTTTTTCCATCTTTGACAACCATTATATTGGGATACCATTTGAACAGGGTGAGGATGAAACTCATTGGATGAGTGATGAATTTTTTAATGGCATTTCTTTCAATCCGGGTGGATCTTTGGATGATCCATGATATCACACAATAGGATACAATTTGCTATTATAATTTTTGTCATAAAAATAATTGGCCTATCTTCATCAAAGTTCCACTTTTATGACATGGGTGGATACCCTATGATGTCTACTTAGTTCTATACCTCATACAACTCAGCTAGACATCTCCATCCAAAATTATGGCTAGTTTTCTATAGCTACCCTATTTAGGATAGCATGTAGGTTGCTCATAGTTTATAGATCTAGATGACATTCCTCACATGAAGAATCTTTCTTTGAGCTTTGTAGAATACCTTCATCATTACTACTTCTTGATTGAGTTGTTTTGCTCCATATGACTCGTCCTTGTACTCTTTGTAATGCCTTCTTTATAAGATAATCAACAAGTAGATTATTCGGCAACATTGTATATAAATTAGATTTCTCTAATTCTCTCAAATTTCTATAAAGCAAATCCCCAAAAATATCATTTATATTGTATGCATTTTTCATGGGCCATAGATATATAATTCATATTGTGTGTGTTGCAATACTCAACAATATCCCATCAAATGCATATATGCATTTTGGGGGGCGGGGGTTGTCACTCATAAACCTCATGTAACATAGTGGTAACACTGATTACACATACAATCCATAGAAAGAGGAACTTTACCTTTGTGTACCCACTTACCCTCACCCAAAACTTCCCCTCTCGAACACCCAGCTGAAAGTGAAGTTTCCATCGGTCTCTCCTCGGTTCCTCACTATGGTGAAGTTGGAATGTAAAAGTTGAGAGAGACACATCATTTCTTTTAATTAGACCTAACGATGCGATCACCAGGAAACGCCATTACTTCGTATAATTTATTTAATATCATTTAAGGAAACACAAGTAGCACATTGTGTAAACATTTTCTGCATGCCATGTCAGGCCTCCAAGAAATTCGTTACAAGTGTGAACCTTAAAAGCCAAACTGCAAAGGCGCACTCATAACTATGGTGAAGTTGGAAGCTAAACACTTTCCTAGCACGTTCCCATGACCTCCTTGACTTTGATGCAACCGCATTCGAGTAAAGCAGCTCTTACTGTGCATAGTGGCAGTGGATGGGGCAATACATCGCTTTTACGTCCCGATCCTCACAAGTGAAATGTTTGCAAATCAGCACAAAGTTGCGTGTGGAGGTGGAAGACTGCAGCTATATAAAGCAGTGCCTGCCGATGTTCTTCTTCGCTACTCCAGTGGGTATTATAACTAGTGAAATAGCAATCATGACGACGACGACTCGGGCATTATTGCTTCTGGTTCTTGTCATGGCGACAGCTGGCAGCTGGGCAGCCATGGCGGCTCGGGAGCTAGAGCGGCAGCAGGCGGATGAGGTGGTAGCGAAGCCGCAAGATACAGACGCGGGATACTCCGGTCATGGTGGGGGATACGGGGGAGGGTACGGTGGCGGTTACGGAGGCGGAGGCGGCCACGGTGGCGGTGGGGGCTATGGAGGCGGGGGCGGCTACGGAGGCGGGGGTGGCCACGGAGGCGGTGGAGGCTATGGAGGCGGGGGCGGCCACGGCTATGGAGGAGGGGGAGGCTACGGCGGGGGCGGAGGCCATGGCGGCGGGGGTGGCCACTGGGCGCAGCAGCAACCACAGGACACGGAAGCCGGAGGATACTCCTACGGAGGTCACCACGCAGGAGGATATCATGGGGGCCATAGTGGGGGCTGGAACTAACTAGTTCATCCCTTGCCGCCGCCCATATAATTAATAAGACTGCACCCCTGATATACTCGTTGAACATGCAAAGGAGAAACACATCCTCCTAATTCCTTGATGCATGCACTAGCTACTCTTGCGCTAATAAAATAATTAGCTTTGCTTCTCTACTACGTTCGTTGGATGCTTCTCTACTACGTTTGTTGGGATGCATGTCTATTGTTCTTCTAGTGCTTTACTACCTATGTGGTAATTTCGTTAGATACAATAAGTACGAAACTTTCGGCATGTACCTAAATGAGGTAATTTCGTTAGATACAATAACTACAAAACTTTTGGCATGTACCACTCATTAATGCCACGCTACAATACGGTGTACCAAGTTGAACTTAGCTCGTGTGTAGACTAGAAAAGGCTTGTGTATATCTCAAGCTAAACTCACCAGCTTATGGACATGTCTAGACTACAAAGGCTATAGATAGATTTACACATGGGGCATGTCGTGCCCCATGCAATACGTGCCATGGCCCATGCATGCCAATCATATGTAACCTCAAATGTGCCGCTTAAATAGCATAGCTCCCTTTCTTACTGTTGAAGTATTCAATTATCCTAAAAAGGAAAATCATTTTCTTTACTACATTTTTAGTGCAAGTATAATGGCAAATGGCTTACCTTTGCTCAAGTAGGCCAACTGGGTTTAGAATCCTATGCAAGACCATGGTGAAGAGACCATTGCTGCCCTTTTTGAGGGCCTTTAATCCATACTGCTTCTATGATCATCATCATGTCAAAATGGTATTTTTACACCCACTACGTCATAACACTTTTGGTGTCCTTTAATCATTTGAGAAACAATTTCACACTATTCATTGAACACTCTCATTCTCCCCATCAAGACAAATGAGAATTCCTCTTCTATGCTTACATAATGATTATGTTTGCATCAATCTATCTTGCTCAGTATGAGAATAACTACGGTAGCTACGTTGACAAAAAATTATCTTTATTTGTATCAAGGAGTTTGGCCAACACTACCATCAAAAGCAATCATACATGCAACTAGACCGAGAAGGATGAATGTGTTGCCATCATGATAAGTGAGACGAATTACGATAGGTGTATGCCAACATGTTTGAGGTTGTAGTTTTGATGCCAGGAGGCATATTCCACGGTGGATTCCGTGAGGTTTTACGGTGGATTCCGTAAACTTAGATGATCGGGGCTCATATACAAAGAGGATTCTTTGTGCGAGAAGTTGATGGGGACGCCTGTCCTTTTCGGGCGTTTCATTAATTTAGTGTGTACATGGGTGATTCCATAGCGGGTGATTCCGCAAAATGCATATTAAATTAATAAACCTTTATGAGTTTAGAGTGCGCACTCGTAATAAATTAAGGTTAGGATTTATTTCTAACCAGTTGATTTATTTATGTAGCTGAAGACTGCTATGTATTCACTTTTGTCGGTTTAATTGTATTATTTTACTAACGATTGTGAATGCTTCAGTTGATGTGTGGAGATAGCAGCAGTGGCGGAGGAAAGCATTGGAGTCTAGCGAGTATTCGACCTTTGGATTATATTTTGATAGGTGCCACGCCTATATTTTGTTATGTCTATTGAGACATCGATTATTGATTATTATTTTGTATGCGTCTATGCGCACGGATATGTTATTTCTATTTTGGACATTGAGATTGGGCGTGCCAGACTCTATGGGCACCGTCCATTAGCTTTACTTTCCTATTTTTGTAGAAAGCAAACTCAAAAGCTAAAAGCTTGTCATATTTTTGTAAATTGGGCTATTATTGAGCATGAAGATGGAAATATACATAAAATACATGCTTTGTGAAGCGCTCACACAAAGCATGGGGGGAGATTGAACCCAATTGGTCTCTTGCTTCTTGTCGTTCATGCTTTTATATGGTTTTTTGTGCAAAAAGGTAGAGTTCATTGTTCTTGGGGACCTTCTGGGATTCACTACATGAGCATTCTGCGACCGATCTGCGCACCAGTGGTATCAGAGCGGAGCTGAGATCAAGAGCTTCCAATCGCTACCAATCTCGGGCGAAGGCGGAGCTCCAGGAACGATCGGGCTCTACAGTCAATCTCGTCGCGAACCGTTGATACAGGCAGACTTCTGGCGATCAAGAACCCCTGTTTCTACTGTCAGATCGCGAAGGACCAGGCTTTGCAGGTGGAGGACCACACATCCATCTCCTTCATCAAGTCGTGGATAAACAGAGTAACCTCTTCTCAACAAGCTTCAAAGCTTAATAATAATAATCAATAAGCTTACTAGAAGCTTAACAAAGCTTCAAATTTCAACAATCGTTTCAAGCGACAGCCTTCCGAAAATCACGCGAGGTGCAAAAAACGGCCCCCCCCCTCCCCACGATTTGCGTCGTGCTGCCTCCATTAAGCTTCTTTCTCAACCTTAAGCTATTAAGCTTAAGTCATTAAGCTTTCATCAAGTTGGACAAGACAAACAAGTCCACAAACTTCAGGTCGTGCACCTCTGAAGTCAAGTTCTGCAAGTCGATAGTAATCAAGTCCTGCAAGTTCATCAAGTCGGCCTAAGTTCTGCAAGTCAGCAACTCTGTAAGTCTGCTAAGTCTGCAACTCTACAAGTCAGACTAGTCAACTGGAGTCAGAACTGACTAGTGCTTAAAACTCCTAGAAGGCTTGTTCCTATGCAAAAACTCTGAACTGGAAAGTTGTTAGTGGCAAGGTGTTCTACCTATCTACAAGTTTGTTGAAGTACTTCAGCAAACGAAGACGGAAATATTGCAGATTTTCTAAAAATTGAGAAAGAAATACCCAAAAATACATAGCCTTGTAACCCCGAATTTGAGCTACGCTCATCCCGCTAACCTGATTTTGAGTGAGAAAGGTTTATTGAGTTTTACAGGATGACGACTCCACATATGGATGATCCTATGGCTGAAGACGACTTACCTGAGCCTACCATGGAACAAAAGATAGATCTAATTATGCTACAATTGGAAGAAGAGAGAAGGGCTAGGCAAGCATCACAAGCGCAATTGACAAAACTACAAAGAGCGTCTACCGACAAAGAAGAACCTCAAGCTGAAGATTTGATTTGCCGTACCATCAACGCCACTCTTGAAGCACAAACCATTCGCAAGGAATCAAAGATAAGTAAACGAAGTTTCAAATTTCGCACTTTCAATGGCATACAAGAAGGAAAGACTGTTTTATCATTCATTAGCCAGTTTGATGACTATTTCCATGAGGAAACTTATCCAGAAAAAGATAAAACCAAGTGTGTTACTAATCATCTGATAGACAGAGCATCACTTTGGTGGACTGTAGTACGCAAGAGCATAGAATGTCCTGCTACTTGGGAAGATTTCAAGAAGAAGTTCATGCAGAATTTCCTTCCACCGCAATTTCATGAGAAGGCTATCAAACAATTGGATCTACTTCAACAACGAGATCGTGAGCCTATTCCACAGTATACAGAGCGTTTTTGGAATGCACTCCTACAGCTACGCATGTTTGAAGACGTACCAGAGACGACACATAAGCGGAAGTATATGTTTGGACTTCTTGGACATTACTACGCTGAAGTGAACATGTTCAAGCCTGCTACCCTTGAAGATGCCATCTCACTAGCTCACGACACTGAAGATAAGTTACGCGGAAGAGACAGACGACCACAACAATTCCAAGCCAATGGTAATTATGGATCTAAACAATTCAATTCCAATTTTAGAAGGTTTAATCCAGGTCGTTTCTCATCACCATCTTTTCGCAAGAATTGGGCTAAACCACCTGCATTACCATCCACAGTCAATCCAAATCCAAAGCCTATTCCACAAGCAAATCCAAATGTACCCAGACTTCCAGCCATTGCAAATAATGTAACCAAAGCCAAGCCAATAGTATGCTATAAGTGTCACCAGTCAAGGCATCTCGCAGCAAATTGTCATTCAAAGAAACCACCAGTACATATCAACTATCTTGGAGCCATGGACGAAGACGAGCATGAGGATATGCCAGATTTTACTGAAGATGAGGATGATCTTACTACTACTTCCAACACTTTACCAGGTATGCCTACTCCACATTCATTGTTGACTATGAAATGTTTGGTGCATGGAAAGGAAAGAACTATCTTGCATGATGACAGTAGTACTCATGACTTTATTTCAGCAAAATTGGTAAAGGAATTGAAATTACAAACTGTACCTACGCATAATCGCATAAAAGCTGCATTTTTAGGCACTAGGTACAATGGCACACAAGAAGTACAAGATTTAGAGATTCAAATTGGTTCATATATTGAAAGAAGAAATTTCTTAGTTGTCCCATTACAGTCAAGCGACATTATTTTAGGAATGTCTTGGAGACACCAGCATAATCCAAATATAGATTATTCCACGCACACAATGAATATTAATTTTCAAGGAAAATCTATTACATTATATGGTATGCATGCATCTAGTATTTTTCCCCTGCTTTCGCATACTCAAGAAAAACGTGCACTATGCAAGAATACTAAATTATATCTCATTTGGGTGAATGAATTGCACGCAAAGGAAAATCATATGCACCCTAGGCATAAGGAATTTCTTGCATATTTTAAGGACTGTTTTGCAGAAGACCTACCACCAGGTTTACCACCTTCACAACCAGAAGACCATAAGATTGATTTAATCCCTGGTACACAACTACCTTGCAAAGCACCATATAGGCACAATCAAATAGAGCAAAAAGAAATCCAGAGTCAAGTTGAAGAATTACTAAATAGAGGCTTAATTCGACCTAGCAGTTCTCCATTCGGTGCACCTGTACTCTTAGTCAAGAAAAAGAATAATACCTATCGTATGTGTATTGACTACCAAGCATTAAATAAGATCACTGTCAAGAATAGGTATCCTATACCTAGAGTTGATGACCTTATGGACAAACTGCAAGGATCTTCTATATTTAGTAAAATTGACCTTAAGTCTGGATATCATCAAATGAGGCTAGATAAATCTGACATATTTAAGACCACATTCAGGACACAATTTGGCCATTACGAATTCTTAGTCATGCCATTCGGATTGACTAATGCACCTGCTACTTTCAGTAGAATGATGAACCGTATCTTTCTGAAATATCAATATTGTGTGATTGTTTTCTTTGATGATATTTTGGTGTTTAGTCAAAGTGAAAAAGAGCATTATAAGCATTTATCATTAGTTTTTCAATTACTGAAAGAAAATCAATTGTTTGCAAATCCTGAAAAGAGTGAATTCTTTAAGACAGAAATAGAATATTTAGGTCATATTGTATCAAAAGAAGGAATTAAAGTTGATCCTAAGAAAGTTGATGCAATATTGCATTGACCTGTTCCTAAAAACGTGCATGAATTACGCTCATTCCTTGGTCTTGCTAGTTTCTATAGGAAGTTTGTACCTAATTTTTCATTACTTGCTTTACCATTAACCAAACTTCTTAAGAAAGCAATTGTTTATCAATGGACTGAAACTCAACAGAAATCCTTTGACTTACTAAAACGTGCATTAACCAATGCCCCTGTTCTACGATTGCCTGACTTTAATAGACCATTCTTTCTAGTTGTGACCGATGCTAGCGGATCAGGAATAGGAGCCGTACTAATGCAAGACAATCATCCAATAGCATATTCTAGTTCTAAGCTGAAACCCTCTGAGCTGAAATATTCCACTTATGACAAAGAACTATTAGCAGTTGTACAAGCATTAAAACAGTGGAAGCACTATTTAATGGGTTCAGAATTCATGATAAAGACCGACCAGCAAAGCATTAGACATTTACTTAGCCAACCCCAAATTTCTGACCGTCATATCAAATGGGCTTCCTTCATTCAAAGTTTTCATCCTATCATTCAATACCAACCTGGAAAAGAAAATGTAGTTGCTGATGCATTGAGTAGAAGACCTGCAATTCATAATATTTCTATCATATCTTTTGATTCTTTGATTGCTATGAAAGATACATATCACCAGGATATTACTTTTCATTCTGATTGGCAAAAAATAGTTCAAAATAATTTTATTCCTGTTGATTCATTGTCATATAATGATGGATTTATGTTCTTTGAAAAGAGACTGTGTGTTACTATTCCATTCCGATCTTTTGTTTTGAATGAAATTCATTGTCCCCCATATCAAGGTCATAGAGGTATCATATCTACATTATGCATGTTAACTGAAGATTTTTATTGGCCGCATATGGATGCAGATGTATCTAATTTCGTTTCTGAATGTTTGATTTGTCAAAGAATAAAGAGACATCATGGTAAACAGTATGGATTACTAATGCCTTTGTCTATTCCATCTAAACCTTGGGAACATATTTCTATGGATTTCATTACTGGTTTACCAAATACTAAATCTAACCATGACATGATTTGGACAATTGTAGATAGATTTAGTAAGCAAGCATATTTCATTGCATGTAAGAAAACTTTAACAGCATCACAAGCAGCACAATTATTTTTGAAAACTGTTTTTACTAACCATGGATTGCCAAAAGTGATTATTTCAGATCATGATTCTAGATTTTGTAATAATTTTTGGATTACACTGTTTGCAAATCTAGGCACAAAGATTGATTTCTCATCTGCATTTCATCCAGAAACAAATGGACAAACAGAAGCCACAAACAACACCATTCTAGATCTTTTACGTGCATATACTATCTCCAAACCTCAGACATGGGACACTCATTTGCATTTATTACAGTTTGCATACAACAATACACCGCACACATCTACAAAGAAAGCACCTTTTGAAGTCATTTATGGATATAGATTATCTACACCTGTTGCATCTTTGTCTAATAGAATTCAGAGTGCTAATGATATTGCTACTATGCATAATAGTATTTTTGATGAGGTTAAGGATATGATTGCTAAAGCCCAACAATCATATACCAAACAAGCCAACAAGAAAAGACAAGCCATGAATTTCAAAGTTGATGATTATGTTTGGCTTAGAATAGAAAAGCGTAGACTGCAAAGTGTAGATAGACATCCAGTTGTCAAATTAGCTCCTAGATTCTATGGACCATTTAGAATCATTCATAAAATTAATGATAATGCATTCAAGTTAGAATTGCCATCTCATTGGAAAATTCATAATACATTTCATATTAGTTTATTGAGACCATTTAGAGGCCAATTACCTATCCACCCTGTTTATGAAAACCCACCTTTATTAGAGGAAGAGACTGAAATACTTGAACCAGAAGCCATCATAGACACTGACTACATGACCACTAGAACTGGCCGAAAGTATTCTAGATATCTAGTAAAATTTAAGAACCATCCTGTAGAGGAAGCACAATGGATGCACGCTAGAGACTTAAATGCTTTCCCCACTCTATTAGCTCCACATTGAGCTAATAGCAATTGAGGTCAATTGCTATCCCACCCCGGGGGTATGATGCCAGGAGGCATATTCCACGGTGGATTCCGTGAGGTTTTACGCTGGATTCCGTAAACTTAGATGATCGGGGCTCATACACAAAGAGGATTCTTTGTGTGAGAAGTTGATGGGGACGCCTGTCCTTTTTGGGCATTTCATTAATTTAGTGTGTACATGGGTGATTCCATAGTGGGTGATTCCGCAAAATGCATATTAAATTAATAAACGTTTATGAGTTTAAAGTGCGCACTCGTAATAAATTAAGGTTAGGATTTATTTCTAACCAGTTGATTTATTTATGTAGCTGAAGACTGCTAGGTATTCACTTTTGTCGGTTTAATTGTATTATTTTACTAACGATTGTGAATGCTTCAGTTGATGTGTAGAGATAGCAGCAGTGGCGGAGGAAAGCATTGGAGTCTAGCGAGTATTCGACCTTTGGATTATATTTTGATAGGCGCCACGTCTATATTTTGTTATGTCTATTGAGACATCGATTATTGATTATTATTTTGTATGCGCCTATACGCACGAATATGTTATTTCTATTTTGGACATTGAGATTGGGCGTGCCAGACTCTATGGGCACCGTCCATTAGCTTTACTTTCCTATTTTTGTAGAAAGCAAACTCAAAAGCTAAAAGCTTGTCATATTTTTGTAAATTGGGCTATTATTGAGCATGAAGATGGAAATATACATAAAATACATGCTTTGTGAAGCACTCACACAAGGCATGGGGGGAGATTTGAACCCAATTGGTCTCTTGCTTCTTGTCGTTCATGCTTTTACATGGTTTTTTGTGCAAAAAGGTAGAGTTCATTGTTCTTGGGGACCTTCCGGGATTCACTACGTGAGCATTCTGCGACCGATCTACGCACCAAGTTTTGGGCACATGGATATATTAGAGACACCAAGCGGGCTTCCCCATGGTGAGTTTGAAAAGGAACATGAAAAGGGCACAACATTTTCAAACACACTTTTGTAGCACCTTCCCACATTGTTAAGGACAACAAGGGTCACTAGTTTAATGGGTGGCATGTGTGTTAGTAGTGAGAGGTGAAAGCGAGAATAAGTAAGTATCTCCTATTGTAGGTGATGAGGGTGAAACTATTGTGCTTGTTTCATAACTGCAATTGCTACTTAGCAAAAGTTTCAAAAAATGATTTTTGTGGGATTCCTTCCCAAACTCACCATGGGGAGGGATATTAATTTCAAGAAAACTAGCACTTTTGGCCCCCCAAATTCACCATAGGAAATCCCTCTAAAACACTAATGCAATCTTATTGATATGCATCTACTAAAATATGTGGCGACTTCTCTATGTTCTATAATGACACAGAATTACTTTTGTTATGTGAGACTCCTAGAGTGACATTCACATCTTGTACTCGTTCTTTGAATGTCCTTCTCCAAATCACTAATCTTCTTATTATGAATATTCAACAAAAGTGCACTCTTGTTTGCCAGACTTCAACATTGATTCTTTATAGGTCTTTGGTATTTGGCATTACTTCCCCTATACACAACAAAGATGGCAATTAATGTTGCCATGGATCAATATCATTGCCATAGGATTTGTGAGAGAGATGGAGAGAGAAAACAATGGAATATGGATTGTAAAATAACAGCTTGATGGGGATTTTAAATGTTAAAAACACATTTGTAGTTATGTCACTAGGTGTTTGATGACTTACCATTAAGAGTGACCTAATAACCTACTAAAAGCTAGTCAAGCCATCCATTGCAGATGAGCTAAAAACTCCCAAAGTTGCAAACATTTTATTGCATAGATCGGATGCCGAGACTTGCACGTAGCAAGCAAAAGCTCTTCCTCACCCTCTTTTACTCATAAAAATGAAAGCACAAAAGCTCATCCTCACTCTCTTTTACTCATAAAAATGAAAGCACGACTCATAAAACTCAAAATATAATTAAAGAAGAGTAAAGCCAAATTGAGCGACACACTATTGGGTGCAATCTCCCCTCGTACATGGAGTGGGCATCTCCTTCATGGTGTATTTATAATATTAAAATGAATCTTGCTTTGCCCAAAGATAGACCCTTTACAATCACTATTTTCACAAGAGTTTGAGTTCACTGAATAGATGGTTGCAATGAGTTGCACAACTCATAACTGCTAAGAGCCACAAAATATTTCTAGAATATCTTCAATATATCTCCTAAAATCTCGTGTTAATAAATATTTAGTGTGCACACCTTAGAATATAAGGCAGTGCATCTATTTAAATAATTATATGAAGAAGTCTATGGAATAAATTGCACTTGTCACATGTATCCAATTCATCTTTCTCTATACATTAGTTGCCAAAAATTCAAAAAATCATGTTAAAAAACTAATTAACTAAATAAATGCAACTAGCCATAATAAATCAAATAATTATTTGAATTCCATAGACGTTAGCACTTGAGATATGAATATTGTGGCATCACCCACATACGGCTTCACTCCCATTGAAACTTGCAAGTCTCACATCAAGAAAGGACATGCATCCCCATTGACCTTCTGCCCAAGGTAAAAAGTAATTCACTCTTAGGAATGTACCTCGCACTAAATGGAGAACCATTGAAGACTCTCATCCTGTTAACATGCACACAAAGGAGAACCATTAAAGGTGCTCATCCCCTCATGTAGGTGCTATCTGGAAACACATTTAACATCCATATGTAGCTTTTTAGCCTTAGCTTTTTTTGCCTTTGTTGATTCAATATCTATTTGTGTTATTCAATTTTTCATGGTTTGCTCTCATTTGAAAGACAATACCCATCATATCATACCCTTCTTGTATCATTTAATCCTTTAAGATTGATGCCAGGAGGCATATGCCACGGTGGATTCCGTGAGGTTTTACGCTGGATTCCGTAAACTTTGATGACCAGGGCTCATACACAAAGTGGATTCTTTGTGCGAGAAGTTGATGGGGACGCCTATCCTTTTTGGGCGTTTCATTAATTTAGTGTGTACATGGGTGATTCCATAGCGGGTGATTTCGCAAAATGCATATTAAATTAATAAACATTTATGAGTTTAGAGTGCGCACTCGTAATAAATTAAGGTTAGGATTGATTTCTAACCAGTTGATTTATTTATGTAGCTGAAGACTACTAGGTATTCACTTTTGTCGGTTTAATTGTATTATTTTACTAACCATTGTGAATGCTTCAGTTGATGTGTAGAGATAGCAGCAAGGGCGGAGGAAAGCATTGGAAGATAGCGAGTATTCGATTTATCATGGGCGCATACCTTAGGCATGGCGCCTATATTTTGTCGTGTTTATTTATTGAGGCGTTGGATATTTATTATTATTTTGTATGTGCATGGGCGCATGATTATGTTATTTGTACTTGGACATTGTATTGGGCATGCCAGACTCTTTGGGCACCGTCCGTTAGCTTTATTTCTATTTTGTGCTAAAGCAAACTCAAAAGCTAAAAGCTTGCTATTTTGTAATTTGGGCTATTATTTGAGCTTGAAGATGATTAATACAAAAAATACATGCTTTGTGGAGCGCTCACACAAGGCATGGGGGAGATTGCACCCAATTGGTCTCTTGTTCATGTCGTTCATGCTTTTTACCTTGAATTATGTGCAAAAAGTAGAGTTCTATTGTTCTTGGGGACCTTCCGGCATTCACTACGCGAGCGTACAACATCCGATCTGTGCACCACAGAAATGTCGTAAAGTTCATGCAAGTGCTGTAGAACACGGGGTTCAAGATACAGCAAGGAAAGAGGCTAACAAGAAGATCTCAATTTTTGATGCCAAAGATCACTATATTGCTTGTCAAGTAAATTACAAGAGATCCATGAGTGCGCATTCTGAACATCCAGCTTGTGTAGGAATTTGCATAGGCTAAGCATCTCTCGGCTGCTATGTTTTGATAAAGCTCTTTTCATAGACCAGTGTTGAAGACTTATGGGTATAGAGTCAAAATAAATGACAAAGCATTACAAACTTTCCACTGCTTTACAATAAAGTGTAAGAGCTTGCTTTTCAGGGCACCAAGTAATTCATCCTGATTCAGGACTTAGTTATAGTCAACTTGATCAATCTCTAGGTCCAATGGATAAAACATCTGTTTGCAGTGATTCTGTGTCATGTACTTCATGCAGAAGTGTGTCATCAACAGGCGCTGCTATGTTCCACCTCCAAACAGCTGCAACAAACACTTGAAGTATATGAGTTAGAAGGCTTCCACCTGAAACCTTGTTCCAACACAAGGGAGTCCCTGCTAGAAAAAAAAAACCCAGACGCAAGAGTGATCAAAACTGCCAGTATGCCAAAGCCAAGTCCCCAATATGCATTAGCTAAGAAGGCTCCCAGGATTTGAGCTCTGAAAGATGCTTCTCTTCCTTAGGAGCTTTCTCTGAAGAATCTAAAACCTTTGATGTCGGTGTAGAAAGCTTGAATACTTTGCTGACGAGGTGGCTGGTCAACTATAGGAAAGCTTGATTCAATGAGACCAATTGAACCAACATCATTCACCATTGAGTGTGCTCTATCAGGACCTAGTTTCTCAGATTCTGTCCCTGTCACTTCCGAGAATTCGCCCTTTTTACTTTGTGACATAACAAACTCCTCATCTTTTAGAGAAGAACCAGAACCAGGTTGCAACAGCCTGCTATCAGATAAGCTTTTCGATTGCTTTGGTGCAGTGACAACAGGATGTGAACCAGATTGCTTTTGGGTAGGCTTCTTGTCTCGAAAAATTGCCCAAAGGAACATAAAATTGTTCTAATAATGAGATCCAGAAGGGGGTAAGTTGGAGGGAAAGATCAAAAGCTCCGCATCCTCAATATAGCCTTTTAAAGCTAAGTCATGCTTCATCAACCGTTCCACTAGAAATTGACGAAATGCCCACATTCCAACAGAGGCACTGGCCCTGAAGAGTTGCCGCCCTCAGAACGGGCAGTACTGATCACATGATCAGCAAATACTCCAGATGGAGTCGACCTTGCAAGGATGGCTCTTGATTTTGAGCCCTTCTGGGACTATGGAGCTACAAGCCGCCTCTCCAGAAGTGGATCTTTCCTCTAAAGCAACATAAAAAACTCTCGGAATATTAATCACAGCTGGGAGCGTCAATCTCCTTCACGTAAGGATTCCATCATATGGCCATAAACTGGACTCTTCTTATCAATTATATGCCTAACCATCAGCCCATATCTGAAGTATGAAACCTCAGACCTCACAACCTCCAGATCCTGTGTTGATCATAAGACAGAGCTTGATGGAAGCTTCACAAATAATCTGAACATCAAGCTTATTTTGTCATCAACCAATTCACAAAGAGGTGGACCAGTAAGCATCAGGCGCACAACAAAAGCTTTGAACTTTTCTTGCTGTTCAAGTCCAAGAACAGGTAGAATGTCATTTGTCTTAATTACTACTTTATTGGAGTATCGTATGGGATATGATGGTTGAGACATCCGAGCAAACACTCTAAATGAAACACTTGCTGCATTGAGGTCCTCTCCATCCCCATCGTTGTCCTCTGCATGACTGTAAGTCGACAGGTCTTCTGCTTCCTTTGCCTTCCTCACCTACAACAGTTTCATCAATATTGTCTCTGCCTCCTAAAAAACAAAACTCCTTTTTTTAAAAAAATTCAGCGCTGATCTTCCCCTCGTTTCGCTGCCTGTTCCAGAGAGAAAAAGACCCCCTTTAACAAGAATAGGCTAGCTCCCAAAAAGGCCCAAAAAATTTAGTTGCTCCTATTAGCAAGGGCCTATCCTTTGGCTTAGACCAGGTTTTATTAATGATTGAAGAAGCCGCTGAGCTTGAGTTTACGCACCCTTTCAGAATGATATCACTAATATGTACCTTCGCTCGTTCATGCAGCTTTTGAGAGACTTCCTTCAACTCTATTTCATGGGAACTATTGAACTTAGATAAATCGGCTGAATGATCTAAGGTTCTGTGAGGCCAAATGATGGTTAGAACCTCTTCTTTCTTGAATTTTGTCGATCTGCTTATCCTCCAGAATGCCAATAGCATGCCCTCCTCCTTATGTATCTACAGCTTCTTGGTAACCTTTTTCTCAATGGATGAACTAAAGGGTTGTATTGTTTTTGACCCTCAAGTAGGTCTCAATGTCCACTCTCCATCTTAATCTCCATTGCATGTAGTGCCAATGTATCTTCTTCAAAAATGCTTTATCCCACATGTTACGTTGGCCTTGTTCACGTGCAACCTTTATCTTCATAGCTTAAATGTAAGCTTCCTTTGATTCCACGGTATCCTGCACTTTTCTTGGAGTTCATAATTGAAATTAGCAGCTTGATAATATTCTTTGGCATCATTTTTTCACATTTTTCTGACACACATACAGCATGCACACAAACAGAAACACACACAAACACAAACACACAAGTGGAGTATGTACATTGGATGCGGGTACTGAAAAGGACGGAAAGATAATGCAACAATCAAACACAATGAAACACACACGAAAAGATAACACAGATGCACAACAAAAATGGAGGTGTTTACGGCTCGGATGCGCAGCAGCACGAGATCCACCCCCTCTAAACCTGCGCATCCTCCGGATGAGCCAACTATCCATGATCGTCTGAGTCCACAAACAGGTCTAGTCCTTCATCAGTCTAGAAGCTCCTCCCTTGATAAATTCTCATGCCATGGAAGAGCATTCCACGTGAAAGCACAGATTTCAGTAGGCATGATAGGTTTTTGTCCATACATCAACTCTGCAGGCATATATCCAGTAGTCACGCTATGTGTAAAGTGGTCTGCCCACAATGCAAAAGGTAGTAATCTCGGCCAATCTCCAATCTGACCTCTACAAGCTTTTGCCAATGCCTTAACTATCGACGGATGTCCTCTTTCACTCTTGCCATTCCCCTCTGGATTATAAATATTTCTTCCAACAAGAATTTACATACTGTAGTAGTGGTCTTCGTTCGCAAAGATCTTCCTTCAACATAGTTTGTAAGATCCTCCCTGGCTAAGACAAGATATCTCATCTGCCAAAGTCCCACTGGCAAAGTAACCAAGTCAACCACCCATTTATAATGCATACATAGTGGATAGGTTGGATGCAACTCATCACGATGCCGCACTAAAGAGTAAAGCTGACAGTCCTTGCAAGTCTCCACAAAGTGGGAAACATCTTTATACATCCCTTTCCACCAGTATCTTTCTTTGATTTTCTCATAGGTAGCCCACACACCTCTATGTCCAACCCAAGAACTCTCATGAAACTCTCGCATAATCTGGATCTGCATCGCTGCCTCACAAACTACTCTCAAGGGTAGGCCGCCTCTCTTCTTTGGGTGCTTCCAAAGAAAACCATCTTTCAAGAAATACCCATAAGCCTTTCTTCTGATTTTCTTGAATACATAATCTGTCCAATCAGCTCTTCGAGTCAATGAACTCAGATACTAACCAATTTGTAACCACTCGCCAACATAGAGTTCTTCAGTAAAGGCTTCAACAGTAGTTACATGACAATCATGAACAAGGACAGAAGCTGCAAACTCTGTCTCATCATCTTCTGCAAGCATTGACTCCTCATCCTCATATCTCGCTCTAGACAGTATGTCAGCAACTGGATTATCTTTTCTTGCTATGTGTTGAAATTCTGGATCCAATGATTTGATGTAGGCAATCCACCGAAGCATCGCTATATCTGGAGTCGAACAACTAGTAATCATGCCAAGCAAAGGCAAACAATCAGTTTCCACAACAACTGAAGCACCAATAAAATACCCTTTATCACACTTCAGTGCAGTGACTACTCCCCACAACTCTCTTTTAATCTACGGATATCTCCTCTGCCGCTCATTAAGAACTTTAGCTCCAAAGCGGATTGCATATCTATTTCCATCAGCATCATCCTGTCCCACTGCCCAACCTATACCAATAGGGCTAGTATTAATTGTCAACATGATTGGCCGTCCACACTGATAATCTGCCTTGCGAAGAGTAGGAGCTGACTGCAACAGCTTCTTAAGTTTATGCATGGCTTTCGAATGCTTCTCATCCCAATGAAACTTCTGCCCCTTTCGAAGCAGTTGATAGAGAACATCTGCTATGTGAGAAAAATGAGGAATCCAAATAATGTAAAATACACAAGCTCCCACAAATCTCCGCACCTCTGAAGTAGTCGAGCAATACTCTGCAATCCTGCTTATGGCATCCACCTTTGCAGGTGAAGGCTTCTTGCCATAATAACCAACCATATGCCCAACTATGATGACTTCATTAACACCAAAGACAGATTTCAGCCCTGAAAGAGTCAAATTCACCTCCTCTAAATCGTGTCAATATTTGCTCACAAGCAACCAAGTGTTCAGCCACAAACTGTCTACATCCTCACAAATCAAGACTCTCATTCTTTTCTTCTTCTACACAACCCTTAATAGGAACATCATCTAAGAAAGGCATGGTATATTGCGGAATATAGTCTCGCAGAACTCTGTGTATAGCATTCATCATATGAGCAACTGAGTTGGTGGCACCTTGAGGCAAGGTACACATCCTCACAAGTCCAATAGGTGTCCGCATAGTGGTAATATCCCTGCTTTCCAAGGCAAGCTGAAACTGGTCATAACCAGAATACAAGTCACCTAGGGAATAGATGGCTTGTCCTGCAAAAGCCTCGGCAAACTCATCCACAACTAGACCTATTCCCACATTCCTGATTGTCACTTTATTCACGGGCTGCATATCCTGAATAAATCTCAAGGTTCCATTCTTCTTTGGTACAGTAAACCACCTGTTAGAATAGGGCGCAGAAGAGGGTTCCAAAATCCCCATCTTAATCTTCTCATTCAGCAATTCTATCAGCTTTGTCAAGTGTGCTCTAGGCACAGGTATAGGATGTATATTCCATGGCACATGAGGGACAGTGAAGATGACCATAGGCGCAACCAATTCGGGTCTAATGTAGCCAATTTCATGAGGAAAGAAAGAAAATGCCTTACCATGTCGTCCAAGCATCTCTCTAAAACATTCTTTTTCCACTGGAAGCAAGAAATCATCATTTCCAATCTTCAATTTTGCAAGAGTTTCAACTGTAAATTTATGTCCAATATTTGCAGGATCTCTCAACATAGGCTGCTTCATAGCTTTTTCTATCTGCTCATCACTATCAGGAGGAAGCGGCCTTGCAACCGGTTTAACCTTCTTATCAACTGTTTTATACTTCGTATCAACCTTGGCACTCTTTTCTTTGCTGCAATTTCTGCAAATTTTCAGCAACTCTCAACTCTGTTGGCTGAAAGATTTCAGCCCTTTGCTCTATGGACTGCATGGGTGTAGCTTGAAACTCTGTATGCTGAAATTTTTCAGCATTAAACTCTGTTGGCTGAATGGTTTCAACCCTCTGCTCTGTGGACTGCCATGATGCAGCCTCATACTCTATATGCTGAATTTTTCCAGCATTTAACTCTGCTGGCTGAAAGGTTTCAGCCCTCTGCAACTCTAAAAGCTGATCAAGATCAGCCATAGATTCGGTTTGCTGAGTTTTCTCAGCCTCTGACTCTGTTTTCAGCATAAAATCAAAAATTTCCTGATACATATCCAAGGTTTGCACAGGTATGATCCTTGAACCCTTACATACATCAGTTTTCAGCATATGTCCCATCTCAGACAATGTATCTGCATAAGACACGCTCTTCTGCTTGCAAAATACCTACAGTCTTCAACTCTTTCTCCTTACGACCAATGTACTGCCTGGCAGCTCTAGACAAATCTGAAATTTTCCGATAACTCACTGAACTATTTGAAGAAAATCCAAAAAAATTAGTGGAGAAAGACTAGCTGCCAGGAGGCAAGATCTTCTCTTTTTCTCTGCTCCGTACCACTGGCGTCTTGCAAGACAGCGGTACCTAATGAAAATCCAACTCCTTCGCAGGTAGTGGTGCCTCACGCAAGGAGTCCCTGTTTCTCGGATGATTTACTTCAACAATCATAAACTGAACAGCTCGCATACCATCTTTACTACGTATCCGTGCATAGGCTGAGCCATCATCCATCACTTTCGTCTCCATTCTTGCTTCTGTAATGAAAGGCTGTCCAAGAATAATCGGATAAGAGCAAGAATCCTGAACAAAGCAATGATAATCCTCTTCAACATTACCAATAGAAATTCTGATGCTTGGAGAAGCAACATACATATCACCAGAAGTATTATTGGTTGCTCTCATGCGCCAGCCATACTTTGCATCCATAGGCCACTTACCACTCTCATAAACACCTCGAGCAATAAGATTAATCTTGGAACCATGATCGACTAAAGCGACCAAAGGAATCTCTCTCTCTCCAATCCTTACCACCGTCTCAGTGGTTGCTCTAGCCCAATGACTGCGTGAAAAATGGCTGCGAGGAATGAGGATAGGGGTATCATCATCTTCATACTGCATAGGCTGTACTATTTTCTCAAACTGCGGATTGACAGAAGTATTCTCAACCATCACTGCATCATCATGCTCTTCCCCAAGAGCTCCATGCCATAACCCCTGTAAAGCAGGTCCTTCCATTACATGTCGTTTCCTCCGCAAAAGATCCTGCATTTGATCCTGTATTTCTCTTCTAGCAATCCCAAGAGCTTCATCAACAGTAAAAGTGACTTCACTATTTAAAATTCTTTCATGAAAAATCTTACTCATATCCGTCTGCATATCAAGGTTTGACAAGAGCTTGAATCCTGGCTCCTTTCTTGGTTGTCTCTTTTCTTTCATTTGCTTGTCTGCCATATGTTGTTCAGGACCTGATTGAGCTGGAGAACTCGTCATAGGTGGAGCTGTAACAGGTGGTGAAACAAAGTCACCTCCTCTAGTCTTTTTGGAGGTGCTGAGACCCTCCTCATCTCTTCTTCTCTTTTCCTCAACCATGACATTTAAACCCTGTGTTTTCGCCGAGGGAGTCCCTGCTAGGAAAAAAAAAACCAGATGCGAGAGTGATCAAAACTGCCAGTATGCCAAAGTCAAGTCCCCAATATGCATCAGCTAAGAAGGCTCCCAGGATTTGAGCTCTGAAAGATGCTTCTCTTCCTCAGGAGTTTTCTCTAAAGAATCTAAAACCTTTGATGTCGGTGCAGAAAGCTTGAATACTTTCCTGACGAGGTGGCTGGTCAACTACAGGAAAGCTTGATTCAATGAGACCAATTGAACCAACATCATTCACCATTGATTGTGCTCTATCAGGACCTAGTTTTTCAGATTCTGTCCCTGTCACTTCCGAGAATTCGCCCTTTTTACTTTGTGACATAACAAACTCCTCATCTTTTAGAGAAGAACCAGAACCAGGTTGCAACAGCCTGCTATCAGATAAGCTTTTCGATTGCTTTGGTGCAGTGACAACAGGATGTGAACCAGATTGCTTTTGGGTAGGCTTCCTGTCTCGAAAAATTGCCCAAAGGAACATAAAATTGTTCTAATAATGAGATCCAGAAGGGGGTAAGTTGGAGGGAAAGATCAAAAGCTCCGCATCCTCAATATAGCCTTTTAAAGCTAAGTCATGCTTCATCAACCGTTCCACTAGAAATTGACGAAATGCCCACATTCCAACAGAGGCACTGGCCCTGAAGAGTTGCCGCCCTCAGAACGGGCAGTACTGATCACATGATCAACAAATACTCCAGATGGAGTCGACCTTGCAAGGATGGCTCTTGATTTTGAGCCCTTCTGGGACTATGGAGCTACAAGCCGCCTCTCCAGAAGTGGATCTTTCCTCTAAAGCAACATAAAAAACTCTCAGAATATTAATCACAGCTGGGAGCGTCAATCTCCTTCACGTAAGGATTCCATCGTATGGCCATAAACTGGACTCTTCTTATCAATTATATGCCTAACCATCAGCCCATATATGAAGTATGAAACCTTAGACCTCACAACCTCTAGATCCTGTGTTGATCATAAGACAGAGCTTGATGGAAGCTTCACAAATAATCTGAACATCAAGCTTATTTTGTCATCAACCAATTCACAAAGAGGTGGACCAGTAAGCATCAGGCGCACAACAAAAGCTTTGAACTTTTCTTGCTGTTCAAGTCCAAGAACAGGTAGAATGTCATTTGTCTTAATTACTACTTTATTGGAGCATCGTATGGGATATGATGGTTGAGACATTCGAGCAAACACTCTAAATGAAACACTTGCTGCATTGAGGTCCTCTCCATCCCCATCGTTGTCCTCTGCATGACTGTAAGTCGATAGGTCTTCTGCTTCCTTTGCCTTCCTCACCTACAACAGTTTCATCAATATTGTCTCTGCCTCCTAAAAAACAAAACTCCTTTTTTTAAAAAAATTCAGCGCTGATCTTCCCCTCGTTTCGCTGCCTGTTCCAGAGAGAAAAAGACCCCCTTTAACAAGAATAGGCTAGCTCCCAAAAAGGCCCAAAAAATTTAGTTGCTCCTATTAGCAAGGGCCTATCCTTTGGCTTAGACCAGGTTTTATTAATGATTGAAGAAGCCGCTGAGCTTGAGTTTACGCACCCTTTCAGAATGATATCACTAATATGTACCTTTGCTCGTTCATGCAGCTTTTGAGAGACTTCCTTCAGCTCTATTTCATGGGAACTATTGAACTTAGATAAATCGGCTGAATGATCTAAGGTTCTGTGAGGCCAAATGATGGTTAGAACCTCTTCTTTCTTGAATTTTGTCGATCTGCTTATCCTCCAGAATGCCAATAGCATGCCCTCCTCCTTATGTATCTACAGCTTCTTGGTAACCTTTTTCTCAATGGATGAACTAAAGAGTTGTATTGTTTTTGACCGTCAAGTAGGTCTCAAGGTCCCCTCTCCATCTTAATCTCCATTGCATGTAGTGCCAATGTATCTTCTTCAAAAATGCTTTATCTTGCATGCTACGTTGGCCTTGTTCATGTGCAACCTTTATCTTCATAGCTTAAATGTAAGCTTCCTTTGATTCCACGGTATCCTGCACTTTTCTTGGAGTTCATCATTGAAATTAGCAACTTGATAATATTCTTTGGCATCAGCTTTTCATATTTTTCTGACACACATACAACATGCACACAAACAGAAACACACACAAACACAAACACACAAGTGGAGTATGCACATTGGATGCGAGTAGTGAAAAGGACGGAAAGATAATGCAGCAATCAAACACAATGAAACACACACGAAAAGATAACATAGATGCACAACAAAAATGGAGGTGTTTACGGTTCGAATGCGTAGCAGCATGACATAAGCTTAGCTTAAGCTTAAAGAAGCTTAAACTTCACGATTTTTTTTCGGCGCCTCTAAGGATGTCTGCGAATTTTTCGCCACGCTGAAACCCCCCCCCCCCCCCCCCCCCCCCCCCCCCTCCCCCCATGATTTCACATTTTTCACTCACTAAGCTTAAAAGCTTAGTTACTAAAGCTCTAAGTCACTTAAGCCTTACAACTCAGCAAGTACGGCAAGTCTTCAAAGTTCTCCAAGTTCAAGTTCTGCAAATCTATCAAGTCGAAATTTTGCAAGTTAGATAAAGCAACTAAGTTTTGCAAGTCCTGGAACTCTACAAGTCACATAAGTGTGAAACTCTGCAAGTCATACAAGTCACCTGAAGTCAAAACTGACTTCTGTTCAAAACTCATAGAAGGGCTGTTCCTGTGCAGAAACTTCGAAATGCAAAGTTGTTCATTGGAAGGTACTCTTCGCATACGCAGGTTTGCTGAGTATTTTCAGTATACGCAGAAGGATAAAACACAGATTTTTCAAAAATTACAAATCCCGCAATAGTCGAAGACGAAGATTGTGAAAACCACACCCAAAAATATATAAGCCTTGTATACCCGATCTTGAGCTACGCTCATCCCGCTAACTTGATTTTGAGAGTGAGAGGTCTTTTGAGTTTTGCAGGATGATGGAACCACATATGGATGATTTAATGGATGAAGGCGACCTACCTGAACCTATGATAGAGCAAAAGATGAACTTAATTATGATGCAATTGGATGAAGAACGACGCGCTAGACAAGCATTGCAAGTTCAATTGGCTAATTTACAAAGATCGACTACCGACAAAGAGGAACCTCAATTTGAAGATCTTATTTGACGTACCATTGACACAACTCTTGAAGCTCAATCCATCCGGAAGGAAACAAAGATAAGTAAAAGAAATTTCAAATTCCGTACTTTCAATGGCACTCGAGAGGGAAAAACTGTTCTTATATTCATTAGTCAGTTTGATGACTATTTTCATGAGGAAACCTATGCAGAAAAAGATAAAATCAAGTGTGTCACTAATCATTTAGTGGATAGAGCATCTCTTTGGTGGACTGTGGTTCGCAAGAGTATAGATTGTCCCGCTACCTAGGATAATTTCAAGAAGAAGTTTATGCAGAATTTCCTTCCTCCACAATTTCATGAAAAAGCTATTAAGCAATGGGAGCTTCTTCAGCAACGAGATCGTGAGCCTATTCCTCAATACACCGAAGGCTTTTGGAATGCATTACTCCAGTTACGCATGCTTGAAGATGTACCTGAAGTGACACACAAGCGCAAGTATATGTCTGGACTACTTGGGCATTACTACGCTGAAGTTAACATGTTCAAGCCTGCAACTCTTGAAGAAGCAATTTCACTAGCTCATGACACTAAAGACAAGCTATGAGGAAGAGATAGACGTCCACAGCAATTCCAAGCCAATGGTAACTATGGATCTAAGCAATTCAACTCAAATTTTAGAAGATTTAATCAAGTTCGTTTTCCTTCATCATCTTTCTGTAAAAATTGGGCAAAACCACCTGCTTTACCATCCAATACCAACCAAAACCCTAAGCCTATTCCACAGCCAAATCCTATATCCCTAGACTTCGTGCCATTGCAAACAATGTAACCAAAGCCAAGCCTATAGTATGTTATAAATGCCACCAGCCTGGACATCTAGCAGCAAATTGCCATTCGAAGAAGCCACCTGTCCATATCAACTACCTTGGAGCAATGGAAGATGATGAACATGAAGATATGCCTGATTTCACGGAAGATGAAGACGACATTACCACTCCTTCGGATACTTTACTAGGTATGCCAACTCCACATTCTTTATTGACAATGAAATGTTTAGTGCATGGAAATGAAAAGATTATTTTGCATGATGATGGTAGTACTCATGATTTTATTTCAGTAAAGCTAGTAAAAGAATTGAAGTTACAGACTGTACCTATGCATTATCGCATTAAATCAACATTCTTAGGCACTAGGTATAATGGTACACAGGAAGTGCATGACTTAGAAATTCAAATTGGTCAATACACTGAAAGAAGAATTTTTCTAGTTGTACCATTACAATCCAGTGACATTATTTTAGGTATGCCTTGGCGTCATCAGCATAATCTAGATATCGATTATTCCACACATTCACTTAATATTCAATTTCAAGGAAAACGTATTACATTGTATGGTATGCATGCATCTAATGCTTTTCCACTGCTTTCGCATACTCAAGCTAAACGTGCATTTCGCAAAAGTAGTAAATCTTATCTCATTTGGGTGAATGAACTGCAAGTTAAAGAAAATCATATGCACCCTAGGCATAAAGAATTTCTTGCACATTTTAAAGACTGTTTTGCCGAAGATCTACCACCTGGTTTACCTCCTTCACGTCTAGAAGACCATAAAATAGATTTGATTCCTAGTACACAACCACCTTGTAAAGCACCATATAGGCATAACTAGATAGAGCAAAAAGAAATTCAAAGTCAAGTTGAGGAATTACTAAATAGAGGATTGATTAGACCTAGTAGTTCTCCATTTGGTGCACCTGTTCTGTTAGTAAAGAAAAAGAATAATACCTATCGTATGTGCATTGACTATCGAGCTTTAAATAAGATCACTGTAAAGAATAGGTATCCAATTCCTAGAGTCGATGACCTTATGGATAAACTGCAAGGATCTGCTATATTTAGTAAAATAGACCTTAAATCTGGTTATCATCAGGTGAGACTAGATAAGTTTGACATATTCAAGACCGCCTTTAGGACACAGTTTGGTCATTATGAATTTTTAGTGATGCCTTTCGGATTGACTAATGCACCTGCTACATTTAGTAGAATGATGAATCGTATATTTTTGAAATATTAGTATTGTGTTATTGTCTTCTTTGATGATATTTTGGTATTTAGTCAAAATGAGAAAGAACATTATGAGCATTTGTCATTGGTTTTCTAGTTATTAAAAGATAATCAACTGTATGAAAATCTGGAAAAGAGTGAGTTCTTTAAAATATAAATTGAGTATTTTGGTCATATAGTATCATCTGATGGAATTAAAGTTGACCCTAAGAAAATAGATGCAATATTGAATTGGCATGTACCTAAAAATGTGCATGAGTTACGATCTTTCCTAGGTCTTGCTAGTTTCTATAGGAAGTTTGTGCGTAATTTTTCATTACTTGCTTTACCATTGACTAAACTTCTGAAGAAAAAAATTGTTTATTATTCGTCCGATAATCAACAGAAATCCTTTGACTTATTGAAACATGCATTAACCCATGCTCCTGTACTACAATTGCCTGATTTTAATAGACCATTCTTTTTAGTAGTGATCAATGCTAGCGGATCAGGAATAGGAGCCGTACTTATGCAAGATAATCATCCCATAGCCTATTCTAGTTGTAAGCTGAAACCCTTTGAACTGAAATATTCCACATATGACAAAGAATTATTACCTGTCGTACAAGCCTTAAGACAGTGGAAACACTACTTAATGGGTTCAAAATTTATGATTAAGACTGACCAACAAAGTATTAGACATTTACTTAGCCAACCTCAAATATCTAACCGACATATCAAATGGGCATCCTTTATTCAGAGTTTTCATCCTATAATTCAATATCAACCCGGCAAAGAAAATGTAGTGGCTGATGCATTAAGTAGAAGACCTGCCATTCATAATATTTCTGTTATATCATTTGATTCTTTGATTGCTATGAAAGATACTTATAATCAAGATATTATTTTTCATGCTGATTGGAATAAATTAGTTCAAAATAACTTGATTCCTATTGATTCACTATCTTATAATGATGGATTTATGTTTTATGAAAAGAGATTATGTGTTACAATTCCATTTAGATATTTTGTTTTGAATGAGATTCATTGTCCTCCATATCAAGGTCATAGAGGTATCATATCTACTTTACGTACATTAATTGAAGATTTTTATTGGTCGCATATGGACACTGATGTATCTAACTTTGTTTCTGAATGTTTGATTTGTCAAAGAATTAAGAGACATCATGGTAAACAGTATGGATTACTTATGCCTTTGTCTATCCATCAAGACCATGGGAACAAATTTCTATGGATTTTATTACTGGTTTACCTAATACTAAATCTAACCATGATATGATTTGGACAGTAGTAGATAGGTTTAGTAAACAAGCATATTTCATTCCATGTAAGAAAACTTTAACAGCATCAGAGGCAGCACAATTGTTTTTGAAAATTGTTTTCACTAACCATGGATTACCAAAAGTTATTATTTCTGATCGTGATTCTAGATTTTGTACAACTTTTGGATTACTCTGTTTGCTAACCTAGGCACAAAAATTGATTTCTCATCTGCATTTCATCCTGAAACTAATGGACAAACAGAAGCCACTAACAGTACTATACTAGATCTTTTATGTGCTTATACTATTTCTAAACCGCAGACATGGGATACACATTTGCATTTATTACAATTTGCATATAACAATACACCACACACATCTACAAAGAAAGCACCGTTTGAAGTGATTTATGGTTATAGATTGTCTACAGCTGTAGCATCTTTGTCAAATAGAATTCAAAGTGATGATGATATTGCTAGTATGCACAATACTATTTTTGATGAGGTTAAAGACATGATTTCCAAAGCCCAACAATCATATACCAAGCAAGCCAATAAGAAAAGACAAGCAATGAATTTCAAAGTTGATGACTATGTTTGGTTGAGAATAGAAAAACGTAGACGACAAAGTGTAGATAGACACTCAGTTATGAAATTAGCACCTAGATTCTATGGACCATTTAGGATCATTCATAAAATTAATGACAATGCATTCAAGCTAGATTTACCACCTCATTGGAAAATTCACAACACATTTCATATTAGTTTATTAGAGGCATATGCCACGGTGGATTCCCTGAGGTTTTACGGTGGATTCCGTAAACTTTGATGACCGGGGCTCATACACAAAGTGGATTCTTTGTGCGAGAAGTTGATGGGGATGCCTATCCTTTTCGGGCGTTTCATTAATTTAGTGTGTACATGGGTGATTCCATAGCGGGTGATTCCGCAAAATGCATATTAAATTAATAAACGTTTATGAGTTTAGAGTGTGCACTCGTAATAAATTAAGGTTAGGATTGATTTCTAACCAGTTGATTTATTGATGTAGCTGAAGACTGCTAGGTATTCACTTTTGTCGGTTTAATTGTATTATTTTACTAACGATTGTGAATGCTTCAGTTGATGTGTAGAGATAGCAGCAGTGGCAGAGGAAAGCATTGGAGGATAGCAAGTATTCGATTTATCATGGGCGGATACCTTAGGCATGGCGCCTATATTTTGTCGCGCCTATTTATTGAGGCATTGGATATTTATTATTATTTTGTATGCGCATGGGCGCATGATTATGTTATTTGTACTTGGACATTGTATTGGGCATGCCAGACTCTTTGGGCACCGTCCGTTAGCTTTATTTCTATTTTGTGCTAAAGCAAACTCAAAAGCTAAAAGCTTGCTATTTTGGTAATTTGGGCTATTATTTGAGCTTGAAGATGATTAATACAAAAAATACATGCTTTGTGGAGCGCTCACACAAGGCATGGGGGGAGATTGCACCCAATTGGTCTCTTGTTCATGTCATTCATGCTTTTTACCTTGAATTATGTGCAAAAAGTAGAGTTCTATTGTTCTTGGGGACCTTCCGACATTCACTACGCAAGCGTACAGCATCCGATCTGCGCACCAAAGATAGTACTTCACATTTTTAATTCAACATTCCCATCCTTGGGACAATGATAAATGAGGGGATGCTCTTATAATCTTGCATGATAATTGTGTTCACTCAACCTGTTATGCTATGTATGACAATAAGCTACCACTACATTGACATAAAATTACATTTCCATGTATTTGGTAGTCTGACAAAAACTAGGATAGAGTGGATAGCATACCAAAAGTATCAATCATAGCCTACAAAAAGACTGAGAAGGATAAATGTCTTGACATGTTCACATGTGATAAATTATGTTTGATTTATGCCAATGTGCTTGAGGTTGTAATTATTGAGCACATAGATAGATTGCAGACAGTGAAAGCATGAATGTAGTCTTAGTGACATGTATTTCGTGAAACATGCAATAAATTCCCTATGTTTCATAGTGAGCCAAATTTAATGTTTCATGTTGGATGAATATGCAATCAAGGATAGCATCATTGGATACAATTTCCATTGAAGTGCCTAATACTCTATCCTTCTAAGTTTTCTAACTCTACATTACTTGTGTTCCTAAATGACAAGGTCCAAATCCTCAAAGTTTAAGGACACTTGATCGAGTACAATAGCAAAAATTCACCTTTCTTGAAGGAGTGCTACTTGAAGTGTTTATCAAACTAGGCCTTTTGTTAGCTTTTTCATTAACAGTCACTACATGAGTTATGGCCAGTCGGATTTCAGTGAGGTCTTCAAGTTTAGTAAGGCATTTGGTCCAAGCTTTAGTGGCTTCCCATGATTCTTGCATGGTGATAGGAAGACTAGGGATAAAGGACTCAATTTCCATGACTATTTTGATTTCGTAAGTGATCCAAAAGGGTATTTGCCATGCAGCTCTCTTGTAAGCTATACAATATGCCCACGATGCTTCATGAGCTTATGATTCTAGTTTGATTGTGAAGTTAAGGTAGACTTGGTTAGAATACTAATAAGGATCCTATTACTCAACTCTTCTTATCCATTATCTTGAGTGTACTAAATGCTAGACTTCTGATCCAAGCCCAAGTCCACAGATAAGAGATGTTTAGTGATCTCATCTAGAAAATGGGTTTCGTCATTGCTGATAATGTTGATGGGATAGCCAAACCATGATATGAATTGCCCCCATAAATTTTTTAGAGGTGTAGACAACCTAGCCTCTAGCCACTTACTTAATCACATAATTAATGGGGTCAATATGAATATTGGATAGTAGGATTAATGGATCCCATGAAGTCAATATCCCACTTCTTAAAGGGTTGGCATGCAATTATAGGGAAGAAGTCAAGTTTATCTTTCTTTATCGTCGTCGATCACAACGTTTGACAAAATGAGCCATGTCCTTGAAAAGAGTTGGCACTCATCACAATGTTTTGACAAAATAAGTCATGTTCTTGAAAAGAGTTAACCACCACAATTAGGAGTGTAAAACCTTTCTTGCTATGGTGTTTGCATCAAAATATCCTCCTATAGTCCCTTTGTGTGTTTTCTATAGCATGTCCTTGATTTCATGCTCACAGACACATCCTTATACCTTAGTCGATATAATTGACCAATAGCAATTATTTGATAGGATTAGGTCTTGATCAAGAGATGGGTGAATCACATCTTTTTAATAGGTCAATCTGGTAGCCAATTTCTAGGATGTGAATGATATCATCCACACAATGGGTTGCGAGGTTTATCTTAAATAGTTGGGCTTGTTTCTCAATGGAAAAAAAAGACATCAAGGAGTTCCGACAAAAGCAGAAGCCATCAAGTAATGTGGCTGTCTATAGCATATGGTTTATTCACCAAATATAGAAGTGCTTGATGCTCTACAAAAAATATGAATGGGCTAGCTAGCAAGTGATGTCAAACTTCTTGATGGTGTGCATCGTCATTAACCCTTCCCTTTCTATTGTTAAATAGTTCATTTCCTTCTCATTTAGCTATTGGCTACCACATGTCCTAGAGAATTCCATATTACGTTCATCGGGGTAGCACATCACACCTCCAATTGAGATTTTTGCAACATCAATATGCATGCGAAAGGTTATAATCCAATTGCAATTTTTGAGGCATCAATATGCACATGAAAGCTTATAATCCAATTTGGGGCTCATAAAATTGGTACAACCATTAGAGTTTTCTTTAATAATTTATATGAAGCTTGCTATTCATCAATCTATATCTAGATAACCAAAATCTTGTAAATTTCTATTGCTATTGAAGCATAGTTACCACAAAGCATTGGTAATATTTGATATTTTCTAGAAAATAGTGAATGCTCTTATGGTTGATGGGTGATGGGAGAACCATTATTACCTCGATCTTTGGTTACCTCGATCTTTGCAATGTTAGTCACAATACTATTCTTAGGTACTACATGGTCCAAAATGATATTGTGATTAACCCGAAATTGGCATTTCAAGGGATTCAAGGAGAGTTGATATCTTTCAAAGTTACCTTTCAAAGACCAATTGAAGTTTCTCAAGATACTCCTCCCAGTTGTAGTGGACAAAAATCTCATCACTAAACACTTCATGCCATCATCTCACATATCTTTAAACATAGTGTACATGAGATGTTGGAAATTGGTTGGTGCATTGGTCAATCCAAACATAATGACAATGTAGGTGAACACTCCCCATTTCGTGGTGAAGGTGGTATTTGGCTAATCCTTTGGGTAAACTTGCACCCAATTATAGCTAGAAAGCCCATCCAATAAGCTATGAGACTCCTTTCCTACCACTCGTTTGCCAATCATGTGATCAGTGTAGGGTAATGGATAATGGTCTCATTTTGTTATAGTAGTATTGAGATTTTTATAGTTAATGCATACTAGAATCTATTTTTCTCGAGTACCATGATAATGCGTGATATCTAGTCATATGCTCAATCATATGAACAAATTCTAATATTTGCAAATTTTCTAGTTCTTCTCGAGTTGATGCACATAGCAAGGGTTCATTGGGTAGGGTCCTTGTTTTATGGGCTTGATGTCAAGTTTTGGTGCATAGATCGGTCGCCGTATGCGCGTGTAGTGAGCGTCAGAAGGTCCCCAAGAACAAAAGAACTCTACTTTTTGCACACAAATCAATGAAGAAAGCTTGCACGACATGAACAAGAGACCAATTGGGTGCAATCTTCCCCCATGCCTTGTGTGAGCGCTCCACAAAGCATGTATTTCATATATTATTCATTTTCAAGCTCAAATAATAGCCCAAATTACAAAATAGCATGCTTTAGATTTTGAGTTTATTTTTGTGCCAATAAAGAATTAAAGCTAATGGGCGCCCAAGAAGTCAGGCGATACCCAAATACAATGTCCAATACAAATATTTAAATCGTGCACCCATGCGCATACAAAAATAATAAATAAATATCAAGCGCTTTGATAAATAAGCACGACAAAATATAGGCGCCATGCCTAAAATACACGCCCATCAAAATATTGTCGATAATTTGAATACAGGCTATCCTCCAATGTTTTCCACTGCCACACTGCTGCTTGCTCTACACATCAACTGAAGCATTCACAATTGTTAGGAAAAATAATACAATTAAACCAACAAAAGTGAATACCTAGCAGTCTTTAGCTACATAAATAAATTGGTTAGAAATCAATCCTAAGCTTAATTTATCACGAGTGTGCACTCTAAACTCATAAACGTTTATTAATTTAAATATGTATTTTGCGGAATCACCCGCTATGGAATCACCCATGTACACACATAATTAACAAAACGCCCAAAAAGATAGGCGTCCCCATCGACTTCTCGCACAAAGAATCCACTTTGTGTATGAGCCCCGGTAATAAAATTTTACGGAATCCATCGCAAAACCTCATGGAATCCACCGTGGCATGGATTCCACCGTGGAATATGCCTCCTAGCATCATACCCCCAGGGTGGGATAGCAATTGTCCTCAATTGCTATTAGCTCAATGTGGAGCTAACAGAGTGGGAAAAGCATTTAAGTCTCTAGTGTGCATCCATTGGGCCTCTTCAACAGGATGATTTTTAAACTTGACTAAATATCTAGAATATCTACGGCTAGTTCTAGTGGTCATAAAGTCAATATCTATAATAGTTTCAGGCTTAAGGATTTCAGTTTCATCATCTAGTAAAGGAGGGTTTTCATAGACAGGATGTACAGGTAATTGGCCTCTAAAAGGTCATAATAAATTGATATGGAAGGTGTTGTGAATTTTCCAATGTTGTGGTAGTTCCATTTTAAATGCATTGTCATTGATTTTGTGTATGATCTTGAATGGTCCATAAAATCTAGGTGCTAATTTTACAACTGGGTGTTTATCTACACTTTGTAATCTTCGTTTTTCTATTCGTAACCAAACATAATCATCAACTTTAAAATTCATAGCCTGTCTTTTCTTATTTACTTGTTTTGTATATGATTGCTAGGCTTTGGCAATCATATCTTTAACTTCATTAAAGATAGTGGCATGCATGTTAGCAATATCATCAGCAGTTTGAATTTCGTTTGATAATGATGCAACAGGTGTAGGCAATCTATATCCATAAATAACTTCAAATGGTGCTTTCTTTGTAGCTGTATGTGGTGTATTATTATATGCAAACTGAAGTAAATGTAGATGTGTATCCCATGTGTGTGGTTTTGAAATAGTGTAAGTACGCAAAAGATCTAAAATAGTACTGTTAGTAGCTTCTGTTTGACCGTTTGTTTCAGGATGAAATGCACATGAAAAATCAATCTTTGTTCCTAAGTTAGCAAACAAAGTAATCCGAAAATTATTACAAAATCTAGAATCACAATCAGATATAATAACTTTTGGTAAACCATGGTTAGTGAAAACAGTTTTCAAAAACAATTGAGCAGCTTGAGATGCAGTTAAAGTTTTCTTGCATGGAATAAAATATGCTTGTTTGCTAAGCCTGTCTACAACAGTCCAAATCATATTATGGTTAGCTTTAGTGTTAGGTAAACCAGTGACAAAATCCATTGAAATCTGTTTCATGGTCATGATGGAATAGATAATGGCATTAGTAAACCATATTGTTTACCATGGTGTCTTTTAACTCGTTGACAAACTAACAATTCAGATACAAAGTTAGATACATTAGTGTCCATATGTTGCCAATAAAAATCTTCAGTCAATGTATGCAAAGTAGATATAATTCCTCTATGACCTTGATATGGAGGACAATGAATCTCATGCAAAACAAATGAGCGAAATGGAACAGTTACACATAATCTCTTTTCATAAAACATGAATCCGTTATTGTAAGACAGTGAATCAATAGGAATCCAATTATTTGCAACTAGTTTATTCCAATCAGCTTGAAAAGTAAGATCCTGATGACAAGTATCTTTCATAGGAGTAAGAGAATCAAATGATATCTATTCTTATGAACTGGATATCTATTTTTAACAGTAATTTTATTACCCTAAGAATTGGAAATGATATCTTTCATAGGAGTAATATTATGAATTGTCGGTCTTTTACTCAAAGCGTTAGCTACAACATTCTCTTTTCCTGATTGATATTGTATAAGGCGATGAAAACTTTGAATAAAAGCGGCCCATTTAATGTGTTGGTCAGATATTTGTGGTTGACTAAGGAGATGTCTAATGCTTTATTGGTCAGTTTTGATTATAAAATCTGATCCCATTAAATAATGTTTCCATTGACGTAAGGCTTGTACTACAGCTAGCAATTATTTATCATATGTAGAATATTTAAGTTTAGATGGTTTAAGTTTATAGCTAGAGTAGGCTATGGGATGATTATCTTGCATAAGGACTGCTCCTATTCTAGATCCACTAGCATCGTTAACTACTAAAAAGAATGGTCTATTGAAATCAGGTAGTTGTAATACAGGAGCATGAGTTAATGCATGTTTCAATAAATAAAAAGACTTTTGTTGATTATCAGACCAGTTATAAACAATACCCTTCTTTAAAAGTTTTGTCAAAGGTAATGCAAGTAACGAGAAATTCCTCACAAACTTTCTGTAAAAACTAGCAAGACCTAGAAAAGAACGTAACTCATGCATACTTTTGGGTATGGGCCAATTTAAAATTGCTTCTATCTTTTTAGGGTCAACTTTAATACCTTTTGATGAAACAATGTGTCCTAGATATTCAATTTCTGTTTGGAAGAATTCACTATTTTCTGGATTAATATATAATTGATTGTCTTTTAATAACTTAAAAACTAAAGACAAATGTTCATAATGCTCATTCTCATTTTTACTGAATACTAATATATCATCAAAGAAAACTATGACACAATACTGATGTTTCAGAAATATGTGATTCATCATACGTCTAGATGTGGTTGGTGCATTAATTAGACCAAAAGGCATAACTAGAAATTCATAGTATCCAAATTGTGTTCTAAATGCAGTTTTGAATATATTAGATTTATCCAATCTTACTTGACGATAACCAGATTTAAGATCTATCTTACTGAATATGGCAGATCCTTGTTGTTTATCTATAAGATCATCTACCCTAGGAATTGGATATCTATTCTTAACACTAATTTTATTTAGGGCACGATAATCAATACACATACGATAAGTATTATTTTTCTTCTTGACTAATAAGACATGTGCGCCAAATGGAGAACTACTAGGTCTAATTAATCCTTTGTTAAGCAATTCTTCTATTTGATTTTGAATTTCTTTCTTTTCAATTTGGTTATGTCTATATGGTGATTTACATGGTGGTTGTGTTCTAGGAATTAAATCTATTTTGTGATCTTTAGGACATGAAGGTGGTAGTCCAAGTGGTAAATCAACATCAAAACAATCTTGAAATTGGGCAAGAAATTGTGTATGCCTAGGATACATTTGTTTATCTTTAGCTTGAACTTCATTCACCCATATTAAATAAGATTTACTACTTTTACGTAATGCACGTTTAGCTTGAGTATGAGTAAGTAGTGGAAAATTATTGGAAGCGTGCATACCATGAAATATGATTTGTTTTCCTTGAAAATAAATTTTAATTGAATGCATAGAATAATCTATGTCAGGATTATATTGATGACGCCAAGGCATTCCTGAGATAATGTCACTAGACTACAAAGTTACAACTAGAAATTCCTTTGTTCAGTATATTCTCCAATTTTAATTTCTAAATTATGCACTTCTTGTGTTCCATTATATCTTATGCCTAGGAATGCATCTTTAATGCAATAATGTGTAGAAACAGTTGGTAAATTCAATTCTTTGACTAACTTTGCAGAAATAAAGTCATGTGTGCTCCCATAATCATGTAAAATAGTCTTTTCTTTACCATGCACAAAACATTTCATTGTTAACAAAGAATGGGGAGTTGGCATACCTGGCAAAGTATCCAAAGTAGTACAAATGTCGTCATCATCTTCCATAAAATCAGGCATTTCCTCACGTTCTTATTCTTCGATTGCTCCAAGATAATTGATATGGACAGGTGGCTTTTTCGATTGACAATTGGCTACTAGATATCTAGGTTGATGGCATTTGTAACAAACTATGGGTTTGGCTTTAGATACATTGTTGGTAATGGCAGGAAGTTTAGGAATGTTGGGATTTGACTGTGAGGATGGCTTAGGGTTTGGATTGGTGTTTGATGGCAAGGCAGGTGGTCATGTCCAAGATTTACGGAATGAAGATGGAAGAAAATGACTTTGATTGAATCTTCGAAAATTTAAATTGAATTGTTTAGAACCATAGTTACCATTAGTTGGAAATTGTTGTGGTTTCTTGTCTCATCCTCGAATCTTGTCTTCAGCATCATGAGCCAAGGAAATTGCATCTTTAAGGGTTGTTGGCTTGAACATATTGACTTTCGCATAGAAATGTCCAAGTAGGCCAGACATAAACTTGCGTTTGTGAGTTGCTTCAGGTACATCTTCGAGCACGCATAGTTGCAGTAGGGCATTCCAGAAACATTCAGTGTATTGGGAAATAGGTTCGCGATCCCTTTGCTGTAGAAGATCCTATTGCTTGATGGCTTTTTCATGGAATTGAGGAGGAAGGAAATTCTGCAAAAGTTTCTTTTGGAAACTCTTCCATGTAGTGGAGCAATCAACGCTCTTGCGGACCACATTCCACCATAAGGATGCTCGATCAACTAAATGGTTAGTGACACATTTAATTTTGTCTTTCTCAGCATTTGTTTCTTCATGGAAGTAATCATTAAATTGACTGATAAATGCAAGTACAGTCTTTCCATCGCGTATTCCATTGAAAGTACGAAATTTAAAGTTTCTTTTACTTATCTTTGTTTCTTTTCGGATGGATTGGGCTTCAAGTGTTGCATTGATGGTACGTCGTATAAGATCTTCGGGTTGCGATCCATCTTGGTCGGTGGTAGTTCGTTGCAGATTGGCCAATTGAACTTGCATCGTTGGTTCGGGTAAATCACCTTCCCATAAAATTGGTTCGGGTAAATCACCTTCAGCCATAAAATTGTCCATGTTTTGTTCAGCCATCCTGTAAAATCCAAAAGACCTCACACTCTCGAAATCTTATTAGCGGGATGAGCGTAGCTCAAAGGCGGGTATACAAGGCTTGTATATTTTGTTTGGCTTTTATGGTCTTTCTTTCTTGTGATTGTGGTATTCGTTGTCACAACCGTCTACATAGAAACGGCGTATAATCTGTGTATGGCCTGCGTATGAAATTTTGTTCTCGCTGAAACTGGTTCAGCAAGCGTGCGAGTATGAACAGGGTCTATCAGAGAGCAATAGACTAATTCTATGCTTCTGCATGTGAACTGCCCCTTTGATAGTTGTTGAGTAAGTCTTTAGTGACCTCTGTGACTTGCAAGATTTAGAAAACTTGGAGGGCTTGGAAGACTTAGGAGCTTAAGGCTTTTTGTAGCCTACGTGATTTTCGTGTAACTGAGGATGTTGGCGGCCGTTTTGACACCGCCCAGAACGTACTCTTGCTGCCGATTTAAAAATTCATTGATTAAAGTTTTTAGATAAGCTTCTTATAAAGCTTACTAAGCTTTGAATTAAAGCTTTAAAGCTTTTTGGCTATGGAGGCTTATTGTATGAAGATGACTTGAAGAAGGAGATATCCGCGTGGTCCTCTGCCTACAGAGGCTAGTCCTTCGCGATCAGAGGCTGCAGAAAGGGGTTCTTGACCGCCAGGAACACGCTGGTATCGATCGTTCTTGACGAAATTGACTGTAGAGCTCGATCATTCCAGGAGCTCCGCCTTCACACAAGATGGTAAGCGATTGGAAACTCTCGATCTCAGCTTTGCTCTGATACCACTGGTGCACAGATCGGTCGCCATATGCGCGCGTAGTGAGTGTCAGAAGGTCTCCAAGAACAAAAGAACTCTACTTTTTGCACACAAATCAATGAAGAAAGCTTGCACAACATGAACAAGAGACCAATTAGGTCAATCTTCCCCCATGCCTTGTGTGAGTGTTCCACAAAGCATGTATTTCATATATTATTCATCTTCAAGCTCAAATAATAGCCCAAATTACAAAATAGCATGCTTTAGCTTTTGAGTTTGCTTTTGTGTCAATAAAGAATTAAAGCTAATGGGCGCCCAAGAAGTCAGGCGGTACCCAAATACAATGTCCAATACAAATATTTAAATCGTGCGCCCATGCGCATACAAAAATAATAAATAAATATCAAGCGCTTTGATAAATAAGCACGACAAAATATAGGTTCCATGCCTAAAATACACACCCATCAAAATATTGATGATAATTTGAATACACCCTATCCTCCAATGCTTTCCACTACCACTGCTGCTTGCTCTACACATCAACTAAAGCATTCACAATTGTTAGAAAAAATAATACAATTAAACCAACAAAAGTGAATACCTAGAAGTCTTCAGCTACATAAATAAATTGGTTAGAAATCAATCCTAACCTTAATTTATCACGAGTGCGCACTCTAAACTCATAAACGTTTATTAATTTAAATATGCATTTTGCGGAATCACCCGCTATGGAATCACCTATGTACACACAAAATTAACAAAACGCCCGAAAAGGATAGGTGTCCCCATCGACTTCTCGCACAAAGAATCCACTTTGTGTATGAGCCTTGGTAATAAAATTTTACAGAATCCATCGCAAAACCTCACAGAATCGACCATGGAATATGCCTCCTGGCATAAAATTTCAATGGGATTGTATGTATTACCAATTGGGATGGTTAGTATCACCACTAACACTTTACACATGCATTGTCAAATTGAGGAATTGATTTGTATATTCTCTTACATATAAGCAATATTGGTCCAATTATTACTGCATCCTAGCCAACTGCTCCATCTCAACCAAAGAGACAAATACTTGCATCATGTGTGGTTTAAACTCCTTCCAAGGCTGATTTTCATGCTTAACATAGCATCACCAAGTATGCACAAAACCCTCGAGGTGGAGAGTTGTAAAATGAACCTTTTGCTTATCCCTTTTGGGATAGAGATTAAAATAAAATTCCAACATGGCTATCCACTTTTCAAGATCCAATGGGGACAATGACTGCCTATTGTTTTTTATAAAAGATATTTTGTCTTGGATCTCCCGATCATAAGCACCTCATTGCCCATTTAAGCTATGTTGGCCATTATAGACATATTGCCCATTGTACCCATGTTGTCCATTTTGGCCATGGTGCCTATTATATCCATACTACCCATTTTGACCATGTTGTCCATTATTATCATGCTTTCCATTTTCTCCATTATGAGATTGAAATTTACTTAAGAGTGGGAGTTGATCTCTCATAACAAAAAAACTCGCAGTATGCATAGGAAAAGTGTTCATTACCTATGCTTCATTTCTATTAGAAGGCTCACCCATTTCAAAGCTATTGATGAGGATGCCTCTACTCCCAATGATATCAGGTTGAGAGTTTGCAGTGGGGGTGGAGTAGGCTACCTCTCTTGATTAAGGTCTATCTCTACTTGCTTTTTCCTTTGCAAGTAATTTGTGGTCAATTGAGAGATAAGTGCTATAAGCCTCTATCCAAGGTTGGTTGTTTGTGTTTGTGCAAGTGTGTCTTGTTTATTGGAAAGGAAAAATTATTCAATCAATGAGTCCATCTTGGAGTGGCTATCTATGTGGGCCATATGATTGATTAGATGATGCAATTTAGACGTGACTTCATTGTGCTTGGAGACCATATCATTATGCCTCAATGCATGTCACATTTTATATTACCATAGGGTTTGATTGAGTGCCTTGAGAGTTTCCCAATCGGGTGACTCTTCCTCATAATCATCCCCATGATTATCTTTAGTAATATGCTTTCTAGCATCAATGTTTTCCCTTTTTAGGTCACCATGTGCCTTACCTTTGCCTTTATTTCTTGTTATCCTTCATGTAGTCCATTGGACCTCTTGTTAGTAAAGTGGCCATAACTTCTGATAGCAAACTCCAAAATGGGTGCTTTTTTATTGAAATTGAAGAGGAAAATGCTCTCTTCAATATGAAATATTAACATTTGTTACAAATAATCTCTAGAATATACTATGATTCAATATAATGGCTATGTAGGAGTAGCTTGCACCCTATCCATATGACTCTTGTGCACGAAAACTACAATATCACTTAGACTTTAACTTAGGGAGCTTTTTGGTTCAAATTGAAGGGGGAAATACCTCTTTGAGATGATCTACAAGTTCTTCTCCAATAGCAATACACTATTTTTTGTAATTGAATTTTCGTTGCAATCCTAAAATTCATGTACCTAGTGCATTGTTTGTCTTGACCAAAAACTCCAATATTTGGGTGCCTTAGGTTGAAAATGCTATGCAACCTAATATCCAATATACATAGCAATATCAAGATTATTCAACATCCATCCAAGGCCTAACATCATCAATCAACTCTCTATCCAAATTTTGCAAAGGTCTTGGTAACATATATCCCATACTTGCTGCATACCCTCCAAGCTCAATACATACATGCCTTTGTCAATACATTTGCCTCATGCCTAGCATTTCCATTTAAGATTTTGGCTATCCACTGAATGTACTTGCACCTACCCACAAGTGTTGGGATTTAGATCACTGAGAGGTGGGAAAAGTTTCCCTCGAGTTAGATTGTGCACCTATTCATGGTCCTAAGTGCTAAGGGAGGGTCAACTCTCTTTTATCTCACCACCTCATCTAGCATCGGCCTTTTCCTTAGCCAACATACACATGGTAGTATATTTTTAATTTAAGAAATCAGCATGAGATGCATTGATGGAATTAAACTTTTGGATTTCTCATGAGATACATGGAATAGGCAATTTAGTTGTGGATAGGGAAGGGATTACATTGGAAATCTAGTGACTCACTAGATGCCAACTTACCCTTGGTTACAAATATTTTTGGAATGAGTTTGAGTAGATTGCTCTACGGATTACTTAATTGCAAATTTGGCTTCTTCAATACAAGAGTACAATAAGAAATTGGGGC
>NW_028229576.1:300000-413972 GCF_053477565.2 Lygodium microphyllum | reverse complement strand
TTTAAGACTCTTCTCCTTGTGCGTCTTTGTCTTCCGTTTCTCTTTTCCTTGGCCTTTGTCTTTTTCTTCTGCTTTAGCTTTTCCGGATTTTCCACCTTCATTCATTTGAGGGTTAACACTTAGTATTTCCCTTGAGGACAAATCCATGTTTGTTAAGAAAGATATCCAATTGTCAGATTCAGTAGTCTTTTGTTGCATAAGGTAAGGCTTTTTGACTCAATTTTTTTTTAAATGGAATGATAGTGTTGTTCATTGCAATCAATTGACATTCCTTTGTTTTTGCTATTGGTTTTAAGGCGTTGATTGCTTCTCTCAGTGATGAAATCTCTAAAACTATATTTATCATTGATCCATTGTTATCAGTGGAATTGTTTTCAAGATCTCATTCAAACATAGAATTATTTTTCAGAATGTTCGATCCAATTAGAAACTACCATATTTTCTTTCCTTACGTCGAAGGGTATGCAATTTTGCAAAGGGCTTAATGTATACTTCTTTATAGTATGCATTTCTTACTAACATTTTACTTTGCAGAGGACATTGGAGCTTAATATATATTGATATTCTCACTAGAGAAATTAACCTTATGAACTCTCTTAGTGGTATCCACGGTCAAGTAAAAATGAGCGTTGAATACAAATCCTCACTTTTTGGTTTATTGTTTATTTTATTTTATGGTCCTTTTTTTATAATATGTTTTCATTTACAGTGCTGGTAGGTTGGTGGTTACCTTTTTGGACACTACATATGAGGATCTTGTTGATCCTCAAAAACCATATAGCTTTCTCTTACAAGAAGTGTCCTTGCAAAATTATGCATATTTTTGTGGATGGAGAGTAATTTGAAATGTTTGCAGGACAATAGATTCAAAGATTCTCAAGATAGATGGGGTTAATGTAAGTATCTTTCACATTCTTTTTTAAGAAACATGTCTATTAGTTTTTTGAGCAATATTATTATAAGATTTTATAATCATTCCATTTCATTGTTTTTACTCCCTACAAGTACGAACTATTACTGCCCTAACAACTTATTATAACTTTCCTTGCAGTGCCGAGATTAACCCGATTCATACAGATGGTGGATAATATAGAGATGTATTGAGTTAATTTTGAAGAGGGCAATCACGCCAGTGGAACTCGACTCTCCTCCACTTAAATCCTTAACTAAGAGTAAGAGTAAGGCAAAAGGAAAGTCATCTGGAAAGACAAGTAAGGTAAGCTCCAAAAAGACAGAAATGCCAACACTTTCTCATCCATCTTCTCATCAGTCCCCTGAAGAGAAGAGGTCCCCCTATCCAAGTCAAATTCTTCAACCAACCAAAGAAAAAAGCCACTGCAAGGAGATTAGATATCTTTTCAGAAAGTGATAAAGAAGTTACAAAGCTAAAAGAAGACAAATAGATGCAAATGGCAAGATCCTTGTATATCTACACTTTAATTTTTACTACAAGATATAGGCATTATATCGACATTAAAAGCGACGAAAATATAAATAAAGAAATTTTTCCCTGTCGTCGCAAAAAGCATCGTTATTGGCGACGCCATAGAATGGTCGGTATTAGCATCGTTATCAGCGTCGCTATTTGCGTCGGTATTAGTGTCGCAAATAACGATGCTGATAATGACTCTTTGCGATGCTAATAATGACGCGTGTAGTAAATTTGTGATGCTAATAGCGACGCTATCTGGAAAAAAAAAATTGAGCCATACAAAATAGTTTTTGCACTGTGTATAATGCTTGTGTAAATAAAGACAAAGTGTACTTAAATCATAACACTGATACATGAAATAAATACATGATCACATAATGAAAGCGACTGGTACAATCATGGCCACATATCACTACTACATAGAAAATGTCTACACAGATCCTGTGATTTAAAAAAAAGAATGTGTGAGCTCCAGGGATCTAAGGGCGAGCTATAGATCATCGCTATCCAAAAGCTCATCCCGCCACAAAGGAGCATCGAACGGACTCTGCAAAAAAAAAAAACTACACATCAGTCCACCATACAATAATTCATTCTAATTAAACATGGTAACTATGGACAAGAAAGATGGGTGACTTACAGGGCTGCCGCGTCCATATAATCGGTCGTCAATGTAGTGAAACCCTGCCTCTTTGCATATCGAGTCTCAAGGCCGGTCGGATCGCGATTTTTAATGGAGTGCTGCAAAGAAAACAAAATACTAACTGTTAGAAACACGATTATCAGTACAAAGGATATTGCAAAAAAATAAACAAGTAAAACAAAAAAAAAACTTACAAAGTCCCCCAGATATATCATGTGGCCGCCACTCCCAAGATGATGGACCACTCCGGCCTCTAGTCGTGCCCTTGCGGCCTCGTGCTGCTGACTCCAACGTCCTGGAGAATCTGTAGCCTCCTTCCTCAGTCGGCGCCAATTATCCGCGTCTAGCCACTTTGGCTTTGTAGCCCCACTCTTGAGTACCTTGCATGCGTCCGATCGTCTGTGTAACATATATGCACGCATGTACTCCATCATCCAATCCATAGAAAACCTATCTGTTGTGGCTGGAACTGGAAACTCCTCATGCAAGGATGCTACTATATAGTCCTTGCTCCCCTTCGGTATGTTTTTCCAATGATCCAAGATGTTGTGCCGAAAAACTTGTTGGCACAACTCTCTCATGTTGCGAGCCATCATCCTCCTCCCCTCATCATTCATGATGATGGCTCTTGACCTATCATCTATAAGGTAGGCATACCTCTTTGGGGTATGCCTAAGATGGGTCCTCTCCCACCTGCGACACGCTCCTGGGCATATCTAGGAGACCCTTATACATCTGGTGTACCGACCGGGGAAGTATCTATCGAAGTAGCACCCATAGGGGTGCCACCTGTGAATGGTTGAGCAAAATCGGGAGTGACTGAAGTAGACATCCCCACAGTAGTGACAAATCCCAGAGGTGATGCAACTCCAGCAGAACGACGAGACGGAGATACTGCATCCATGCCTCCACAGCAATCACCTGAGCTACGCTCTCTGGAACCGCTATGTATCCCAAGATGACTGTGGGTTCACTGCATCCAAATCTCTACAGCATCCCCCTGACCCTGAAGCACTCCCTCCGACTGGAGCATCAACCTCGTCTGCTCGAAACTGAAGCATCTGATCGTATCGAAGTAGATCTAATAGAGCGGCCTGACAATGCTTGAGACAGCTCCTGGTCCGCAATGTCTCTGAATCTCACCATCTGATCTGGAGACATGTGTGTGAAGATATTCTGTAACTCCTCATCGCTCATCCCTCGACTCATCCTTATGATTTAAGTATCCACAAAGGTCACCTGCACAGACAAAAAATGATGTTAGTATAATGAATTTAAATCATACAAAGCATGGTAATATAAATCTTAAAAAAATAATCTTACTTAAAATGCATATCTTATGTACCCTTATAAGTGATTCATCAACGAATTGAGTAAGTGGATGCTCCAAGTATGAAGTATCCTATGGTCCCATGACAATCTCCTAACACAACTCGGCATAAACTGGAAGGTTGATAGACGTGTTACCACAAAAGGATGAGTCCACCTCGTTCTCAAAGAATTCTTGGACTCCTGTATTTCCATGATTGTTACCCGATACTGGCTCCTCTACATACTCTAAGATTTCGGTGGCCTCCACCCCTTGCAATATCGACCCCTCTATTTGCATATTGTTCTCATTTATGCTCAGAACATCGCTTTGATCATATACTCTCGCACTTCGAGGAGCTAAAGGTATAACATACCACCATCGATGTTGTCGGGGGTTTGGATAGAAGTTTACCTATTCACAAACACGTACAAGAGAGATTTAACTATTGTGTCATGTACCATGTCGTAATACAATTAACAAACAAATGAGTTCATGTACCTATTCACAATGGGCCGGCAACACAAAGATGTCGCGCAAATCTGTCCATTTTTTTTCGAAATCTATTTCAAGAAATCCAAATGAACCTCGTCGAATTGTTGCTCCAGCTCCTTCAAGTACCACTTTGAACCATTGCACATCGAATAGTATCATGGAGAAGCTACGGTAATCCACCCTAACAAGACTTTGCAAGTTCCCAAAATACTCCATCTCATCTATAACCATGTTTGGATCCGTTGCTCGTCGTCGGCTCTCGTGCTCGAACCTTGCCATGATACCACAGTCTGTTGTGGAGCACATTTTGTCAATACACTCACGCGAAAATGCCATCCGCACAATCACATTGCACTATATATTTTGTACTGTACAGTGAAACACTCAATTAGTTGTCGCATATAAAATATAGATACGACAAACCCTAAACACGTCATCACCTTTGGAGTACATCCCCTCGAGAATTCCCACTCCTCGGTTGAGACCTCTGTCCCTTCGCGAGACAGTGCGGTCAAAGCTCCATGCAACTATCGCGTTGACATAAACTGCGGCATCTCCTCTGTGCCCTCAGGATATCGAATCGGTCGATACCGCATACTATGTTGAAATTCAGATCGCGCTTCCTCTCGATCTTGTCTAGCTTGCTGGTACCTAGCGAGCCATGTCTCCATAGAGGCATGGCGCAACATACAAAAGCGATTCACTTTCTCCTCCTTCATTGTAGCATCCATTCTTTTTTCTACCCCATTTTCAACCACCACATCTCCGGTCAGTCTATCATGGTCCTTTAATGACCATAGCATACTGTTGTCTAGATCCACCGTTGATAGCCATTGTGAAATATGCACTAGCACCTCAGACACTAACCAACCTTCAGCCATGCTACCTTTTGGCCAAGCTCGTTGTTGCACAAAGTCTTTCGGGGTTTTCATGAAGCGCTCCAAGAAGAACATCCATCGCGTATAGACATGTCGAGTAATCTCCACTTCATCTACAAGATGCATAAGATGGTGGATTTGTATCGTGAGCATGCTGGTAGGCAGGTATTTCTCAAAGAGACAGACCGTCTCCACTCCTCCCCGCCTCGCAGATTCAATAGAGGATATCTTAATCTCCTTCTATATGAGATCCATTGCACTAAAGTCGACAACTTGTAAATGGCCCCGCGTATTTCTGGAGTAAGGTATCATGCGATCACGATCGATAGTACAAACTATCATAAATGAGAAAGCATTATGAACAATGACTACACTTCAAATAGCAAAATGCGCAGGTCACTTACAATCCATTCGTAGTATAAACCTAACATATCTTATGCCAAACATGGGATTTTAGCTCTGATAATTGATCGTCTTTAAAAAACGCAGACTTGAGAGAACACATCATACCTGTCGGAGTGCAGATAGACTTGACTATTTGATTCACAATGCGCTCTTCTTTAGTGGGACAAAATCCAAGGAGCGCGAGGTAGCTGTATGTGACCATCAGCACTCAACTGCGGCCAAACCACCTCCATCTTGCCTACCTCCTTTAAATCCATTCGTGCCCCTATAGTGTCTCTCTTTTCTGTGATGTGGTCCCATAGTAAGCTGCCCACGTTCTTGAAAATATGCATGGGATCCAATAAGTGGTTAATCTGTAAGTGGATCCAATATGGCAACTCATAGAAAACTGAGAACCGTCGCATTCCGTTTGGATGTGACTCCGCATGGACCATTTTCAGCTCGTACCAGCTTTGGGCATTCATACGTGTTGGAGGTAATCTAAGAAAACCTTCCTTGAGTTCATGACCCTCTGGAAAGAAAGCGACGTGTCCTTGATATACCATCTTCTTCATGGTTCATGACCCTTGGGAGTCTAACTGTGGCCCACACAATGGACATGTATGATAACCTGAGGTAACTAGACCTGTCCCAACATCTCTATCTAGTGAATACAAACTTGAACGAGCTATGATAGATATTACCAACGAGAACAGAAGCCTATTTACTTGAGTACTCTCCGAATCCTGGAAAGTCATGTATCGTCCACATGAGAATGGCTCGAATATTGGCGGACCATCAACCATCGCACTTGCTCATATCTTGCACGGTGACCCCCTTCTCCCACAAAATCTTAAGCTCATCAACTAATGGACGAAGATACACGTCCATATTTTTGACTTTGTAGCGGCCGAGGATGAGTAAGCTAAGGATGAGATGTCCTTTCTTCGTACAAAGCTATGGAGGGATATTGTAGTTGACAAGGACTATTGGGCACACACTATAAGAAGTTGAGCACAAACCGAATGGGTTCATGCCATCCATTGCAAGACCAAGCCAAAGATTCCTTGGCTCTTGGGCAAAGCCTGGAAAGGTAGAGTCAATGTGGCTCCATGCGCATGAATCCGCTAATATTCATTGAACTCCATTTGTGGACCTATTCTGTGCATGCCACGTTGTCAAGCTTGCCATGACGGACGTATGAAACATGTGGTTTATGCAGGGGATAAGCGAAAAGTGTCTAAGAACTTTTTGAGGGATGGTTTGTCCTTGCAAGTCCTGTCGATACCTGTGAGAACCACACTTTGGACATGTCTCCATAGTCTTGTATTCTCCTCGAAACAGTATGCAATCGTTGATACATGCATGGACGCTGTTGTAGTCCATGCCAAGCTTTCGTAAAACATGTCGTGCATCATCACGAGACTCAGGCATGGTATTTGCAAGTGGTAATATATGATACTTCAGTAACTTGAAAAAAATCATAAAATACCTTGAAAAAGTACAAATGTTTTTAATAATAGTATCGAAAAAAAATCAACGAAGCGTACGTACAAGGTACATGATCAACTCGGTCACACTCGCATTGCTCCACTCATATTTTGCTTTGCACACTTAGGACTGCAAGCAGTGTCTTCAGGTGAGATACTCAATACCCATCATATAATGGTATTGATGCTTCCTCTCTAAGTGGATCAGAAGTCTTGACATCCATGGGAATCAATGCATCTATCATTGCCTCCATCTCAGGCTCCAAGATTGTAGGTAAGTCTTGAAGGCTATCTATTTCCTCTGGTATTGACGGTATAGATTGGGTAGTACATTCCAAGTGGTGGATTGGCTCAGGCACTCCATCCATCGCACACCCAGGAACTCTTCTAATTGGCCGCAAAGGGTGCACTCCTCCTTGGGACGAGACGTCACCTCCATGGATAGAAAATTTACCAGCCACACCTAATCTTTTTGTATATGGTATTCAATTAGCTTGTGAGTATAATGCATGATTGATATTAACTTTTCTTACCATTTGTTGAAAATCCAAGATCGCCTTATCAATGATCTCAGATTGAAACTCGGCGAAACGTCATACGTGTTCTATAGACAATCGACGTTTTCGTCTAATTGCCAGCTTACATTGAGAGCAAGGACATGGGACACGCTGATTAAGATACGCCTCGCGATCTTGAACATCAAGACCTTCATCGTTTTCCATTTTGTCTACGTTACGTCAAACAATTTGTTTTTGTTATGATTCTTTTTTTCTTTCTTAAATTGTTTAAGAAGGGATTTATTCTCTTGTAACTCAGCAAAAATTAACGTATATAAAGTCTCCACCCACCCACCCACAAATTAACATATGTCGGAGTGTTTCCCGTCTTGTGGTGTTGCACCGGACCTCGCCACCTCTCTCTCTCTTTGTTTTTTATCCATTCATTATCTCCTCTCCTTCCATCTCTCTCTCTTTTTCTCTTTCTTTATTATGATATATGTTTATTCCCTCTCTCTCGTTCCTTCTTCATTTTTCTCTTCCTCCCCCTCTCTTATTTTCTTTAACAAAATATATATCGTATGTCGGAGTGTTTCCCGTCTCGTGGTGTTACACAGGACCTCGCCACCTCTCTCTCTTTGTTTTTTATCCATTCATTATCTCCTCTCCTTCCATCTCTCTCTCTTTATTATGCTGTATGTTTATTCCCTCTCTCTCGTTCCTTCTTTATTTTTCTCTTCCTCCCCCTCTCTCATTTTCTTTAATATATATATATATCTCTACTACTACTACTACTACTACTACTACCACTACCACTACCACTACCACTACCACTACCACTACCACTACCACTACCACTACCACTACCACTACCACTACCACTACCACTACCACTACCACTACCACTACCACTACCACTACCACTACTACTACTACTACTACTACTAACAAGAAAAGAAAAGAAAAACTATTATTACTACCACTACTACAATAACAATAACAATAACAAATAAGAAAACTAGACAACAATATACAAGAAAATAAAAAAAACTATTACTACAACAACAACAATAACAACAACAAACAAGGAAAACACTATTTCTATTACAACCATGACTAAGACAACTACGACTACGACGATGACGACAACTACGGCTATGACTATGACCATGAACACGACCACGACCACGACTACCACTACCACTACCACTACCACTATAATAAATAAGAAAAGAAGAAAAAACTACCAATACTATAACAACAACAAATAAGAAAACTAGACAACAATAAACAAGAAAACAAAAAAAACTATTACAACAACAACAACAACAACAATAAATAAGAAAACCACTACTACTACTACTATAACCATGACTACAACGACTACGACTATAACCACGACTATGACTACGACTACGACTATGACTATGGCTACGACAATGACTACTACTACCACTACCATTACCACTATAAAAAACAAGAAAAGAAGAAAAAACAACAACAACAACAACAATAACTACTACTACTACAATAACAATAAACAAGAAAAGAAGAAAAAACTACTACTAGTACTACTATAAAAAACAAGAAAACTAAACAACAATAAACAAGAAAAGAAACAACAACCTCTCCCTCCTCTCTCTCCCAACAAGAAAAGAAAACAACAATCTCTCCCTCCTCTCTCTCCCTCCCTCTCCCTCTCTTTCTCTCTTTCTCTATTATGTTTAATGTTTTCTCCCTCTCTCTCTCGTTCTTTCTTTCCTTTTCTCTCTTCCTCTCCCTCTCTCATTTCCTCTCCCTCCCTCACCCTCTCCCTCTCTTTCTCTCTTTCCGTATTATGTTTAATGTTTTTCCTCCCTCACCCTCACCCTCTCTTTCTCTCTTTCCCTATTATGTTTAATGTTTTTTCTCTCTCCTCTCCCTCTCTCATTTCCTTTTCTCTCTTCGTCTCCCTCTCTCATTTCCTCTCCCTCCCTCTCCCTCTCCCTCTCCCTCTCTTTCTCCCTTTCCCTATTATGTTTAATGTTTTTTCCCTCTCTCTGTCGTTGCTTCTTTCCTTTTCTTTCTTCCTCTCCCTCTCTCATTTCCTCTCCTTTCTTCCTCTCCCTCTCTCATTTCCTCTCCCTCCCTCTCCCTCTCCCTCTCTTTCTCCCTTTCCCTATTATGTTTAATGTTTTTTCCCTCTCTCTCTCTCTCTCTCTCTCTCTCTCTCTCTCTCTCTCTCTCGTTCCTTCTTTCCTTTTCTCTCTTCCTCTCCCTCTCATTTCCTCTCCCTCTCCCTCTCTTTCCTCTCGCTCCCTCTCCCTCTCCCTCTCCCTCTCCCTCTCCCTCTCCCTCTCCCTCTCTTTCTCTCTCATTTCCTCTCCCTCTCTCAATACACATGAATTTTAACAAAAACAAGTAAAAGAGAAAGAGAAAATACAAAAACAAAGCAAGAAGGAACAATGCATTCACCATAAAGGCTCAAAGATGGATTTGGCGGCTCCTCTTCGCCCTTCATAAACTTTCTCCTCTTCTTCGCGAACGGCGGCAGTGGTGGTGAGAAGCTTTCCTTATCCCTCTTTCTCTCCCTCTCCCTCTTAAATGCAAGATGTTCGCTCTCCCTTTCGCTCTCTCTTTCGTGTATAAGCGCAAAATAACGCGCTCGGGTTTCGGCCTGCGTTTTTTTTATTTGAGCACCATCGCTATTTGCGTTGCTATTAGCGTCGCATTTGCGATGCTAATAGCGACGCTGCTATTTTGCGTTCAGAAAGTGCTGTCGCTATACCTCCATATCGTTGTAGTGTTTGTAACTCTTCATTCAATGAAAAGCTTTGTGTCAAATGTAATGTCATCAATATTTTCGTATTTATGGCTTGAAGCTTACAATTGAAGGAGGCAAGCAACTCATACAAGAGAAAGAGCATTCAGCTCTTTTTCCATCTATTTTATCGTTTACTTTGAACTTATATTCTAGGGATGCACAGTCTACCATGTCCAAGGTATCCCTTACATATTTAAGATTCCAATTGGAAGTGATATTTACCTCATTTTCTATAACTTGCACCTTAAGATTGAAGGGCGTGCAATCTATATCTAAATCCAAGGGAATCCATATATCTAGTTTTTGTATCTCCTATAATCAAAACCCAAAGCAAGAGTTTGTTGTGTTATATTATAATACAAAGACAAGGATTGGGGGCATACAATAAACCTCATGGTGTTGCCCTTATGGTCAACCTCTCTAGATTTCCAAAGCTTCCCTATAATGGTATCTAGTTCTACTTCTGCAAAATTTCTACCTAGCCAAGATACTTTTGTTCTCTGTAAGTTTGCTATTTTGAAGCATTCCACAAAGATATGTAAGGGGATAAACTATGATAGGCGTATTCTTCTTGAGATCCTTCCAGCTATCATGGACTTTTGAATATCTTGACATATATTGAATTTAAAACTATGTATGGTTGCCTTATCAGGAACCTCCCAAAGAAGAGATGAGAAACTTGGCAATGGCAAATCCTCGATATGTCCATATGTACCCTCTTTAGATGGAATCACATATTGTGTGTAATATATAAAAATTCTTCTCTCATTGAAAGAACCGGCAGTCTCATCAGCATCTATAATGTCTGCAAATGCCTTATGAATCACGTTGAAAGTTCCACTCAAACTCTCCATAGGTTGCCATTCAGTACTTGTTGATGGAAATATATCTACAACCAAGAATTCAATATTAATACTTGCTTAAATGAAAAAATATATCATATATGTGACCAACTTAAGACTTACAATGTGTCTAATGGTAAACATGTTTGCTAGGAGACAAGTGCATATCCTTGGCCATGTAAACATGTTGCACGTTGACTAACCACCCTTCATGTGTAATTTTGAAAGCAATGATAAGCCCTTTCTAATGATGTTTTATATCCTCTCTCTTTTTTCTTTTGACCTTGTGAGAGTCTTTGCAAGAGGACAACATGGTCACCCAATCATTTATGCAAAAGGTTTTGGGCTCCCAATTTCCGTCTACTCCTTGGCTATAGACAGTGCATGAGTTTATTAAATGAGACAGGCGCCTTTTGGATGACATACTTAGATTGAATTCACAGAGAAAAGTGCTCATTGAGAAAGGAAAATGAGAAAAGAAAGAAGCTCACAGAGAAAGACGAATGAAAAAAGAAGAAATATTGAAAAGACTAATGAAAACACCATATTGGGAAATATGGAAATTTCCCATAAGTTTGGGACACGTGGTCAAATATTTGGAATTTTCATAACTTGAATACTATAACTCCAAGTTAGTGCTCTATAGATCAATAGATTCTATTTTTCAAGCACTTTCCAATGATAGGTCACACCATATGGATTTGAGAAACTTATGGGCATGTTATCCAAGTGCCACCTTTTTAGTATTCAAAAAATAGGAATTGGGAATTCCCAAACTCACTAATATTGTGTTTGAAAATATAGTGGGGGCGCCAAAAGCTCCCGACTTTCAAAAAAGTTATTATTAACTTCACAACATCTTTATCATAACCGATTTTGTCAAATTTTATAAGTAAATAAGGACTTCGAGACTATCAAAACATGTCTGAGTTTGGAGATTTTGGCTAAAAGAGAGGAGAGAATCACGAAGTGGACTCTACTATCTCCAAAAAGGAGGAGACAAGAATACCATATTGTTGCACACGTAGCAAACTCTCTTTGGCCATTTCCTTAATTCCGCGATTAACAAAATTGCATTTTTTGAAGCGTTTTTGGTCCTAATGACTTCTTCTTCTTCTCTTACTTCTCATCTCTCTTCTTTCTCTCTCTCTCTCTCTCTCTTCATGCCCGTGAAGCAGCAGGTCGAGCCCTTCCAGGCCCTTGTCTCTACCTTGCGTTTGGGGGGGTTATAATAGAGAGGGGGGTTATAATTGGGGAGTGAGACGTGGAGTGAAGGTGGAGGGGTGCACTACAAGGATTTGAGCTAGTAGCGACGCCGATTAGCGAACGGCGGATAGCAGGGTCGCTAAATGCGACGCAAATAGCGACGGGCCGCAGGGAAAAAACGCGGCCGAAACCGAGCGCGGTTTTCATTTCTTGTTTGCTTCATTGAGAGTTTTGAGAGCGAGAGCAAGGGAGAGAGCGACCGTCGTGAGAGAAGGAGAGGAAGAAGACTTGCCGCCGCCACCGTCACCATTGTTCGCGAAAGAGAGGAGGAGCCTTCATTGCAAAGAGGAGCCGCCCCACGCTCGCCATATCTCATCGGTGAGTCTCCCTCTCTCTTTCTTTTGCTTGTTCAAGGTTTAAATCACTCTCTTTTGCTTGTTTAGGAGAGGAAATGAAAGAGAAAGAGAGGGAGAGGGAGAGAAAGAGAAAGAGAAAGAGAAAGAGAAAGAGAAAGAGGGAGAGGGAGAGGGAGAGGGAGAGAGGAGGGAGAGGGAGAGAGAGGGAGAGTGCATTCTCTCTCTCCCTCTCCCTTTTGCTTGTTTAATGTTTAAATCACTTTCTTTTTTGCTTGTTTAGGAGAGGAAATGAGAGAGTAAGAGAGAAAGAGAGGGAGATGGAGAGGGAGAGAGAGAGGGAGAGAGAGAAAAAGAAAGAGAAAGAGAAAGAGAGGGAGAGGGAGAGGGAGGGGGAGGAAATGAGAGAGGGAGAGAAAGAGAAAGAGAGGGAGAGGGAGGGAGAGTGCATTCTCTCTCTCCCTCTCCCTTTTGCTTGTTTAATGTTTAAATCACTTTATTTTTTGCTTGTTTAGGAGAGGAAATGAGAGAGAAAGAGAGGGAGAGAAAGAGAGGGAGAGGGAGAGGGAGGGGAAGGAAATGAGAGAGGGAGAGAAAGAGAAAGAGAGGGAGAGTGCATTGTCTCTCTCCCTCTCCCTTTTGCTTGTTTAATGTTTAAATCACTTTATTTTTTGCTTGTTTAGGAAATGAGAGAGAAAGAGAGATAGAGAGGAAGAGGGAGAGGGAGGGGAAGGAAATGAGAGAGGAAGAGAAAGAGAAAGAGAGGGAGAGGGAGAGGGTGAGAGAGAGAGAGAGTGCATTCTCTCTCTCACTCTCCCTCTTGCTTGTTTAATGTTTGAATCACTTTCTTTTTTGCTTGTTTAGGAGAGGAAATGAGAGAGAAAGAGAGAAAGAGAGAAAGAGAGAAAGAGAGGGAGAGGGAGGGGAAGGAAATTTAAGATAATAGACTTATCGATAATGGTATGCAATGTGCTTTGCCATGGGCCACGTACATTGGTGACTCTTTAAGATGGCTTAAAATTGGTCATGTCCTTCATCATGTCCAAGTAGGGGATCTAATTGTGATATGCATAATTCATTGTTTTTGTATTAACTTTATAGGCATAACAAATTAGAAATCATGCCAACTAGTCAACGAAAGGACTAAAAGAAAATGATACCCTAGCTAATGGTCATTAAGGTACTTCATCAAAATGAACCCAAAAGTATTGTTATAGAAGAAGAATCCCTTAAATTGAGTATAGGATATTTTCTCTCAGGTCTTATGACTATGAGTAGAATTGATTGAAATAAATTTTATTACTATAGTTGATAAATTTCATAGATGGCATTAATTTTAATACGCGATCCTAGGACAAAAAAACCACATTTCTAAGATGCTTTTTGTTGAGACTGATTTATTATTAGACTAAGAGATCCTCAATGATGCTCAAAATGGATTACTTATACTCAAAGCCCTCTAGTGCAGTTTTTTACAATAACGAATAATTATCTACCGGGACAAACAAATCCTTGAGCATGATACAAGGCCGAGATATAACATCGAAAAATCTTTCAACTACTATGTACAATGCAAGATTTATGGTCAACTTGCAACTTTACGTACATCTCCATAAAGCTATCCATTTAAGCCTCGTTTGCTATAATGTAGATAAGATGGAAAACGAAGAAGGTCTTATTGTTCAAGACCGCGAGACGTATCTTAATCAGCGTGTCCCATGTCCTTGCTCTCAATGCAAGTTGGCAATTAGACGAAAACGCCGATTGTCTATAGAACACGTACGACGATTTGGCGAGTTTCAATCTGAGATCATTGATCAGGCGATTGCGGATTTTCAGCAAACGGTAATTTGAAGTTAATATTAATCATGCATTGTACTCACAAGCTAATTGAAAACCATACACAATAAGATTGGGTCTTGTTGGCAAATTTTAAGCTAATATTAATCTAGGGGGTGATGTCTCGACCCAAGTGGGAGTGCACCCTTTGCGGCCAATTAGAAGAGTTCATGGACGTGCGATGGATGGATTGTAGGAGCCAATCCACCACTCGCAAGGCCCATCTATACCGTCAATGCCAGAGGAGACAGACAACCTTCCCGACCTACCTACAATCTTGGAGCCTGAGATGAAGGCAATGATCTATGCATTGATTCCCATGGATGTTGAGACATCTGACCCGCTTAGAGAGGAAGCATCCATACCATTATATGATGGGTGCCGAGTATCTTGGTTGAAGACATTGCTTGCACTCTTAAGTGTGCAAGCAAAATACGGTTGGAGCGATACGAGTGTGACTGAGTTATTCAGGTACCTTGCACATAGGCTTCATTGAATTTTTTTTTTACAGTATTATTGCAAACATTTGTGCTTTTTCAAGGTGTTTTATGATTTTTTTCAGGTTATTGAAATATCATATATTACCACCTGCAAATACCATGCCTGAGTCTCGTGATGATGCACGACATGTTTTACGGAAGCTTGGCATAGACTACAATAACATCCATGCATGTATCAACGACTGCATATTGTTTCGAGATGAATACAAGACTATGGAGACATGTCCAAAGTGTGGTGCTCACAGGTATCGACAGGACTTACAAGGGCAAACCATCCCTCAAAAAGTTCTCAGACACTTTCCGCTCATCCCCCGCATAAACCACATGTTTCGCACGTCTGGCATGGTAAGCTTGACAACGTGGCATGTGCAGAATAGGTCCATGGATGGAGTTCAACGAATATCAGCGGATTCGCGCGCATGGAGCCACATTGACTCTACCTTCCCAGGCTTTGCGTGAGAGCCAAGTAATCTTCGGCTCGGTCTCGCCATGGATGGTGTGAACCCATTCGGTCTGCGCTTGACTTCTTACAGTGTGTGGCCTATAGTGCTTGTCAACTACAACATCCCTCCATGGCTTTCTACGAAAAAAAGACATCTCATCCTTAGCTTCCTCGTCCCGAGCCGCTACAAAGTAAAAAATATGGACGTGTATCTAATTCCATTAGTCGATGAGCAGTGGGAGGAGGGGGTCACTGTGCAAGATATGAGTAGGCACGATGGTCGGCGGTCAGCCAACATTCGAGCCATTCTCATGTGGACGATGCATGACTTTCCGGGATTGGGAGAGTGCTCAGGTGAGTAGACCTCCGTTCTCGCTGGTAATATCTATATTTTATTTCATTCAATCAAGTATTCACTAGGTCGTGGCTTGCCTTACAGGTCTGGTTACCTCAAGTTATCATGCATGTCCATTGTGTGGGCCACAGTTAGACTCCCGAAGGTCATGAACCATGAAGAAGATGGTATATCAAGGACACGTTGCTTTCTTGCCGGAGGATCATGAACTCAGGGAAGGTTTTCTTGGACGACCTCCAGCACGTACGAACACTGCAAGCTGGTATGAGCTGAAAATGGTAAACCTGGAATCACATCCAAATGGAATGCGACGGTTCTCAGTTTTCTACGAGTTGCCATATTGGACCCACTTACAAGTCAACCACTTGTTGGATCCCATGCATATTTTCAAGAATGTGGGCAGCTTGCTATGGGACCACATCACAAGAAAGAGAGACACTATAGGGTCACGAATGGATTTGAAGGAGGTAGGTAAGATGGAGGCGCTTTGGCCGCAGTTGAGTGCTGAAGGGGGAGTGTAGCTTCCTCGCGCTCCCTGGGTTTTGTCTACCAAAGAAGAGCGCATTATGAAGCAAGTAATCAAGTCTATCCGCACTCCGACGGGTATGATGCGTTCTCTCAGGTCCGCATTTTCTAAAGATGACCAATTGTCGGGGCTAAAATCCCATGATTGGCATAAGATATGTTAGGTTTGTGAACAGAATGGATTGTAATTAGCGTGGGCATTTTGCAATTTGAAAAGTGGCCATTATTCATAATGCTTTCTCATTTATGGCAGTTTGTCCTACCGATCGCGATCGCAGGATGCCTTACTCCAGAAATTCGCGGGGCCATTTACAAGTTGTCGACTTTGGTGCAATGGATCTCACAGAAAGAGATTAAGACGTCCTCTATTGAATCCACAAGGCGGGGAGCAGTTGAGACGGTCTGTCTCTTTGAGAAATACCTGCCCACTAGCATGCTCACGATACAAGTTCACCTTCTTGTGCATCTTGTGGACGAAGTGGAGATTGCTGGACCTGTCCATACGCGATGGATGTTCTTCCTGGAGCGCTTCATGAAAACCCTGAAAGGCTTTGTGCGACAACGAGCTCGTCCAGAAGGTAGCATGGCGGAAGGTTGGTTGGTGTCAGAGGCGTTAGTGCATATCTCACAATGGCTACCAATGGTGAAACCAAACAATGAAATGCTATGGACGCTGAAGGACGATGATAGACTGACTGGAGATGTGGTCGTTGAAAATGGGGTAGAAAAAAGAATGGATGCCTCAATGGAAGAGAAGGTGAATCGCTTTTGTATGTTGCACCATGCCTCCATGGAGACGTGGCTCGCCAAGTACCAGATTGCAAGGCAAGATCGAGAGGAAGCGCGAGCTGAATTCCGACGCAGTACGCGTCACCGACCGATTCGATATCCCGAAGGCATGGAGGAGATGCCGCGGTTTATGTCAACATGATGGTTGCATGGAGCCTTGACCGCAGCATCCAGCGAAGGGACAGAGGTCTCAATGGAGGAGTGGGAGTTCTCGAGGAGATGTAGTCCAAAGGTAATGAGGGGTGTAGAATGTGTCATATCTAAATTTGCTTGCTACATCTAATTTGAGTGTTTCAATGTACAGTACAAAATATATAGTGCAGCGTGGTCGCGCGGACGGTATTTTCGCGTGGAGCGTAATGACAAAATGCACTCCACAATGGACTGTGGTGTCATGGCAAGGTTTGAGCAAGAGAGCTGGTGACAAGCAACGGATCTGAACACGGTTGTGCATGAGATGGAGTATTTTGGGAACTTGCAAAGTATTATTACGGTGGATTACCGTAGCTTCTCCATAATACTATTCGATGTGCAGTGGTTCAAAGTGGTACTTGGAGGAGCTGGAGCAACAGTTCGATGAGGTCGATCTGGATTTCTCGAAATAGATTCCGAAAAAAAATGGACGGATTTGTGCGACACCTTTGTGTTGCCGGCCCATTGTCAACAGGTGCAAAGAGTCATTTGCTTGCTAATTGTAATACGACATGGTTTATGTCACAATGGTTTGAACTCGCTTTGTACGTGTTTGTGAACGGGTAATCTTCTATCCAAACCCCCGACAACCTCGATGGTGGTATGTTATACCTTCAACTCCTCGAAGTGCGAGAGTATATGATCAAAGCGATGTTCCAGGCATAGATGAAGAAAATATGCAAATAGAGGGGTCGATATTACAAGGGGTGGAGGCCACCATAAGTTTGGAGCCCGCATCGGCTAACAATGATGGAAATACAGAAGTCCAAGAATTTTTTGAGAACGAGGCAGAATCGTTCTTTTGTGGTGACATGTCTATCGACCTTCCAGTGTATGCAGAGTTGTGTCAGGAGATTAACATGGGACCATAGAATACTTCATTCTTGGAGAATTGTATTACTCAATTCGTTGTTTAGATCTTCCATAAAGGTACATAAGATATGCATTTTAAGAGGGATTTTTCAAAAATGATTTATATTATTGTGCTTTGTATAGTTTAAATTGATTATTCTAACATCATTTTTTATCTGTGCAGGTGACATTTTCAGGATGAGTCGAGGGATGAGCGATGAGGAGTTTCAAGACATGATGGCACGCATGTCTCCAGATCAGCTCGCGAGATTCAGAGAGATGGCAGACCAGGAGCTGTCTCGTTCTTCGTCAGGGCGCTCTGCTAGATCTGCTTCAGCGCGATCAGATGCTTCAGCTTCGAGCAGACGATCTCGATGCTCACGACTTGGGCCAGAGGGAGGGACTGCATCGGGATCAGGGGGTGCTGCTGTGGAGACACGGACGTGGTGTCTCCGTCTCGTCGTTCAGCTGGAGCTGCGTCACCTCCAGGATTTGTCACACTTGTGGGGACGTCTACTCCAGTTACTCCGACTTTTGCACAGCCATCAGCAGGTGGCACCCCTTTTGGTGGCACCCCCTTTGGTGGCACCCCTTTGAGTGGCACTCCGAGAGAGGGTACCCCCGTCGGTACACCGGATGTACAAGGGTCTCCTGGATATGCCTAGGAGCATGGACGGAGATGGGAGAGAACCCATCTTAGGCAGACTCCTAGGGGTTATGGATACCTAGTTGATAGTAGGTCATGAGCCATCATCATGAATGATGAGGGGAGGAGGGTGATGGCTCGCATGAGGGAGTTGTGCCAACAAGTTTTTCGGCACAACGTCCTGGATCATTGGAAGAACATACCGGAGGGGAGCAAGGACTACATAGTAGCATCCTTGCACGAGGAGTTTCCGATGCCAGCCACAGTAGATAGATTCTCTACGGGCTGGATGATGGATTGCATGCGTGCATACATGTCACACAGACGATCCGACTCACGCAAGGCAATCAAGAGTGGGACTGCAAAGCCCGAGTGGTTAGATGCAGACGACTGGCGCCGACTGAGGGAAGAGGCTACAAATTCGCCAGGACGTTGGAGTCAGCAGCAGCGGGAGGCGGCGAGGGTACGACTCGAGGCCGGAGTGGTGCATCATCTTGGGAGTGGCGGCCACAGGACATATTTGGAGGACTTTGTAAGTTTCTCTTTTGTTTTGCTTATTTGTTTTTTTGAAATATTCTTTGTACTGACAATCATGTTTCTAACAGTTAGCATTTTGTTTTCTTTGCAGCACTCCATTACAAATCGCGATCCGCAAGGCCTTGAGACTCGATATGCAGAGAGGCACGGTCTCAATGCATTGATCGACCGATTGTATAGACGGGGCGGCCCTGTAAGTCACTCATCTTTCTTGTCCCTGCAGAATCCGTTCGATGCTCCTTTGTGGCGGGACGAGCTTTCGGGGGACAATGATTTCTAGCTCGCCCTTGGATCCTTGGAGCTCACACACCTTTAGTTTTTAGTCGCCTGATCTATGTAGACATTTTCTATGTATTAGTGATATCCTTTCATGATTGTACCAATCGCATTTTATGCGATCATGTATTTATTTCATGTATCAGTTTTATGATTTCAGTATACATTCTTTTTGTTTGCAAATGCTTTGTATGCAGTAGTGCAGAAACTATTTTGTATGGCTCTCATACAGCACACAGTGCTATATGTGGCAGGGCAGCTTGTTGCCCTGCCACAAAATTTTTTTTTCCATGTTACCGTCGCTATTTGTGTCACAAATTTACTGCTCGCGTCTCTATTGGCCTCGCTATGAGCGTCGCAAATTTACTAGTTGCGTCGCTATATGCGTCGCTATATGCGTTGCATTTCTATGGCGATGCATATAGCGATGTTTCTATGGCGTCATCAATAACGACGCTTTTTGCGACGACGGGGGCAAATTTTGTTGTTTGTATTTTCGTCGCTTTAAACGTCAGTATAAGGTCTATATCTTGTAGTGGTGGTGCCGTTTGCATGACGACGGGGGCTCTTTGGCCCCTCCGGGTGGCTGTGGTGGGGTTGATACGCCCAAGGGGGGGTGCTTGGCCATGTGGCCTCCCCCTCTATCAGTGACATTGTCATCATTACCTAATTCATCCTGGTCTTCGTTAGCCCTACCATCGTCACCTTCATCCTTGCTATCATCGTCACCATGCCGTCGTCAGTTGTCATCATCATGTGCTTCCTCCCCCTTGACATCATCACATCATCGCTCTCCCCGCCACCTGTTCGATGGCGACAAGGGTGATGAAAAAAATTTCAATTTCTTTTTAGTTATTAAGGGAGGGGAGGCGGTTTATGCAGGGGTGGGCGGGGGCATTACAAGGAAGATTTTACATTCTATATATACACAAAATTTTCCCTTGCACTATAAGAGTTTTGTCATGGTATCAAAGCCTCAATAGTCTTAGAGGCTATTTAAGATGTGAAAGAAAAGGAGAAGGATAGAGGAGTCAACCTAACAAGCAATAAGCTTAGAAGGTCTCTCGAGTTTTGATTCTTAGCTCGACTGGGTATGACCTGTAATGCACCTAAGGTAAGGCAAATAAAAAATCTTAGATTACTATGAGATTTAGTGTGCAAGCAATAAGAATATTAATTTTTTGCACATTTTAGGACACTTTGGGCCTTGTTCTAGCTTTGTAATGTTATATATAATAGTTTTAGAGTATATTATATTCTCAATCATGTAGGCCATTCTTTGATGCAAAGGTTATAAATTTCAAATCTATAAGTTATGAGGTGTTTTTCACAAATAAAACAAAAGGTTTATCTGCATATACATGAGAAACTGTCTTTTTTATTGGAGAAAATTTTGAAAAAAGCTACCTAGTTTATAACTATATACTTCTAATACAAGGTTCTAGAGAACTTACTTTTTGTTTTGTATTCAAATTTATTATGATATTTGAGAATAGTGGAACATTGAGAAGCTGGACAACAATTGACTATCCATCATAAAAGCTATGTGTGATAAACTTCTTCATTGAAAAAGGCTTATATGAGTTTCTTATTGTTGAAGAAAATGAGCTAGATCTAAGTGATCCCCTGACTACAAAAAAAAAAAATCAAGGCATGGAAAAAATGGAATGAAATGAAAAAAATGAGATATACTAGCTATCTGTAGAGTCATTGACAATAGTACACTATGGTATATTAGAAATGTAAAAAATTCACATGCAATTTGGAACACCTTCAAAAAATATGTTTTTTAATAGATATAAAGGTAAGAAAGTCTTAGCTCAAGTAAGAGTTGAGTAATTTGAAGAAAGAAAAGGCACCCGTTAATGAGTATGTATTGAAAGTGAGAAGCATTGCAAATGCTTCGTCGGCCATTGATACAATGTAATATTTCCGCGTAACCGTGCCGTAAATATTAACCTTCCGCACACCGTGTAAACCCTGCACAAAGGGTATCTCTTGCATTGAAATTATTGACCGCGTAATGTGTGAGCCGCGCGCGTGAAATAGGGTCCTCCGCTTTGGTAAATCAAGACCGGGAGATCAAAACCGCAAGACCCGCAAAAACACCCTCTTGGGAGGGGCAATTTAATTAAATTAAGGAAATTTTTTTTACTATTATCCCTTCCCCCAGCCGATGCATGGCTGGAGGAGAGGGAGTGTGGAGGGAGGGATGGCCAAGTGAAGATTGCATGAGGGAACTCTCCACGTGGGTGGAGACCCTCTTTCCCACCCCCCATTCCTATATAAACACCCCCCATCAAGGGGGTGTGCTAAGGAGGAGGCTGTGAGAAGAGACTGTGGAGGGAGGAGAGAAGGAAGGTCGTCAGGACGTGAGGGAGAGGGAGAAGCCGTGTGAAGAAGGAGGGGCCGCCATCGTGCTGGTCACCGTGAGGAGGGTCGCCAGCTGCCGTCGCTACCGCCCAGGCCGCCAGGCCGCCGTCGCTGCCGCCATACCGTCATCCACCGCCGCCTGAAGCTCGACCCCCCCCCCCACGTGGCCAGTAGAAGCAGGAAGCTTCTTAGAAGCTTCTAAGGAGGGGGCCTCCATAACCCCCTTTCCCACCACCTGCCCCAAAAGGCCCCTTTTCCCCCATTTCCAAGAAAGTCCCTTCACACCCTCCCCGGGACTTCTAAGAGGAGACGGTGAAGCCATAAAGACCTCACAAGAACCTTCGACAAGACTTCTGGCAAAGACTTTAAAGCCGCAAGCCGTCCGAATTCCGTGCCGATTCGAGTTTCTTGAGGACTCCTAAGCTTTCGTCGCAAGCACCATCCCGAAGAGGAACCCTCCCGCATACAAGGATAAAGGCAGAGTCGGAAGGCCGCATTCCGAGGACCGTCACCCCGTAGACCACAAAGGCAGATCGGAAGTCAAATTTACGACTACGATGGCTCCAAAAAGATCCCAAGATGCGACCGCGGGAGGCTCGACTCCGAATGTACAAGTGGACATCACCCCGACTCCACAAGTCCAGGTTCTTCCGTGTTAATTCCGCATAAGGAAATGACTAGGCGCGCTTAAAAAAGGGAAATTTCATTCTACGCTTAAAATTAAAGCATATGGAAATTGGAAAGAAATACATGTGATAAGGCATTTCTTGAAACATTAGGTAAGATTGAAATATGTCGTGAGTTTGAACGAGTAGAAAGCTAGTTGCATATAGTTTTGGTAACTTATCAAGATAATGAGTCTAAACTTAGGCAAAGAAGTGGAATTTATAAGTGCATTATCTTCGTCCTAGACATGGTAGAAATAAGCGTATACTGCACATTAGGTAACATACTTCTCGTAATGATTTCATAGGAAAAGGTTAGCACCATAAGGTATCATTCGGAAAGAATTAATAGAGTACTAAAGTGTACGTATGGACTTGCAAATAGCTTGTAAGATGGAATAAATTAACACTAGTTTTGCATGAGTTTCATCGACTACTTCGTAGCTAGGAGGATGATATAAATTGCGTAGTCGTCATGAGAAAAATGTCATTCATTAAGAGCCGCAATTAGGAGTAAAAGCATAAGATGCCAAAGGGTAAACAACAAGGTTGTAAGTACGACTATTAATGTAAGATCTAGTAGGTCCTAGGGAAAGTTAGTAGCCAGATTATAGTGCACCAAGGAAAGATAAAGTTATCATGAACCATGTGATACGTAGAGGAAATCAATCGCATGTTTACGCGAATTGGAGGGGTGATAACTATTGATTCCGTTAGATTTAGTTTATTACCCTTAGAAGGATTATCCTTGTCGCAAGACAAGCGTAATTGAATGGACTAAGTAATCTAAACCACAAGGATTCGTATGGACATGATTGAGTCGACATGATAGGAATCCTAAGTGTTACTAGGGTTTAGTGCAATAATAATTCGACCTAGCTTTAGACAAAAACCGTGAATCTAAAGATCTTACACACGTTCACAAAATGACGAAGCGGTGGGATGTTTATGCATGAAATGATCTAAGGCTTTATCCTAAGGATCATGATGAAACTCCGACGGAGTTGCATATTTCTAGAACCATGGGCCAACCTAATTAGGAATGGGTTGGAAGATACCCAATAAAAGACCTGTTACTCGATGGAGGTAAACTCCGTGATCGGGAAACACTAAGCAATGGATAGACGGATTCCGTGGAATAGATGCAATACTTGTGCACAAAGCTGCAATATTGAATAGACTTGAGATTTGCCCGCAAAGAGTCTTGTCATCTCTTGAAATGAGGTTGGCAAGTTATTGAAGGAAGTCAAATTACAAGAGGATGAGTAATCATCCTGTTACTCACTTTTTCTTGGGGAATAATTGCCAAGGGAAAAGGAAAGTTAGGTATTTGCAATGACCCGACAATAAACTAAAGCGACATGATCGCTGGATCCTGCCACAACAAACCTAATGTATTGGAAGGGTATGACCCTAACCCAAGAATGATAGGAATCTTGCCAAGCTGCAATTGATTCCGGATCGAATGCGGGTTGCATTCGGAGGAAAAGGAGTTACTCCTTAACAGTTTGCCAGCCAAACGACCATTGGAATTTGATTGTGCTTATAACAGTTAGAAAGCACTGTTTGCATTGTTTGCTCAATGAACTAAAGGAGGAAAACATATCTAAATACTTCAGGTTGAAGCCTGAAGGGAGAGGCAGCTTCAGTTACCCCCGACTGCCTGCCTAACCCTAACCAAGGGGGTTGTGAACCGCGCCGGGAACGTGGACCGAACCCGCCGTGAGAGGTCTCTCCGTTGAGTTCTGCTTGGAGCAGGAGGACGCTTGGGTGCCAGGGGGGCTCTGGCTGTAAATCCCTCGCCTTCCGGGTCCTGCACAAGAGACTAACGTGACTCGGGATTGGATCTCGAGGCCCGCATACTAGTCTACGGGCGGAAACTTGGATTAGTAATCACTGAAGGATTACTGGATAGCCTTCGGGCGGATTATGAATGCGCCTACGGGCGGGAACTCCTTGTATTGCAAAGATAAAAGGATTAAATGATAACAAAGAAGTTGTTTGACATTGTTTTCTTTATGTCCTGTGATAAGATTACGTGAAGGAACCAGTGCTTAACAGGGCTAATCAAGGAAGCTGTTTGTTATATGTCAAACTAATGTGGTAGGTAATTACATAACTAAAACAAACCGAGGAAAGTGCGGAGGATGGACCATGGGTCCGTCCTACGGATGGGTGGTCCCGGTTAGCCGGGAACTTTTCTCAAGATCTTCGATGGACAGAGGATGATCGTCATCACCGACACAAGTAAGGAGAACGATGACTTGGAAGTACCGATTACCCGATTCAGGCTGTTTTAGGGGAACGGAATGGGACTATGCCTTTTGGCAGAGAGGTCGAGCCTTGCATCCCTCTCGTTTCCCATTCTCCTTGAACCAAGTGCAGCATGAATCCGCTTCAGACCAGGCGTTCTGCGTAAAGTAGTTCGATCAGGTCTGACGCTAGTCGCTGTTAGTAAATGACCAACAATTCCAGCCGATCCTAAGTGGGAACGGCCAGGACGCTTCCGTTACGTGGCAGACGCGGAAGTCCTAGATGACAAAACCCGCAACATTCCATGGGAGTGCCGGGTGGAGTTTTCTAGACAACCTTTCCGATGGACTGCTAAGACGTGTCCTAGAGGGTTCCAGTGGACACGTTACATACAATGATCGATGATGATGACTTGGTTTCATCTCCTCTAGGTGGAATTAACAATGATGAAAAGACTTAGAGATCCTTTGCTACTTCTGTATAATATGTACAAAAGCCATTTCTTAATTATGATGTGTTGGTTTCTCTCACAATTACTAAAGACATCAGCATGCATAGTGAACCTTTAAAAAGGAGCAACGAACAAGCCAAATAGTTCTACTATCTTTCAGGAAGAGGCTAAGGCAGGTCCTCTCTAAGAGGCCATGGTTTTGGGTGTTCTCGCAGTAACCAACAAAACAAGGTGATTCAACGATTTGATGCTATGTAGATTTCAAGAGGCTATTATAACTTTAGAGATAAGGGGAGGTCAAGACAAAGAGGTTCCATTTTAGGACAATGTGATTGCAACAAACGAAATGCATGTTGATCTTTGCCATGTAGAATTTGGTGTATCAAACCATATGACTAGCCGTATTGAATGGTTTGGAGAGATGCATGATTTACAGAGTCCAAGTTATGTAGTTGTCATGATATGGTGGTCAAACAAAATCTTTGCTTAATGTATTACATATGCCATCTATAAAAAAGAATACAATATTTGTTGGTTAGATGGTAGAGTAAGGGTTCTAGGTGAGAATTAATGCACAAAGGGATAATTTTTGCATTACTTCAATAGTAAGTGTAGATTAATTGAAAAATAAAGAAGATTTGACTATATATATGTTTACTTTGGATCATAGTTTCTTTATCACATTAATGGTTTTATATATGCTTAAGGCAAAGACATAGTTATAAATACTTAAATCTAAGGTTACAGAGACCCTCTCTAGTTTTGTATATTTCAGAATCTCACTTTCTTCAAGTTTAACCACAAATCTAGCCACTCCTTGTGCCTCTTCTAGTAACAAGTCATAGAATATAATCATTAAGCATTGTAGGGTAAGCAAGTCAAGGAAAATATTGTTAAATTCATTGAATACAACTTCCTTTTTCTTGCCCTTGAAGCTAGCCTTCATATGGAAAGACTCACTCAGAATCTCCATTACCTTGTTATTCACTCTTTGTCTAATAGTTCTAATCACAGATGGTCTCGGAAGTATGCAATTACGTACTTGTCCTTGCTTCATATTTGATTGTAAAAGCTGAAAAAGTTATATATAAGCATCTCGACTGATACCAATATTATCTAGTGACTTCTGCACTAACTCAGTATCCAAATAGAGATCCTTTATAAATGACTCCAAGCATTGTTTCTTTGCCTTTTAAATTTCTTGTTCTCCAAAATATCTTTTGAAACTACTGAAGGAAGATGATGATAATAAAATTGAGATGCTTTCGAAGAACCTCTTTCACTTGCATTCGGTTGAAGAAGAGACCTAAACAAAATCAACATCACAAATCAATACAATTAATTATAAACAAAGTCATATTTCATAATTTTAAAGTGGAAAAAAATGTACCTTGCTGCTTGGATTCTTTTACTACAACTACCTTCTCCTCGTCTGAGACTCTCAATATTTCTAAGAGCCTTTTGTCGATTTCAAAGTCCTAAAATAGTTTGCTTTCGTTGATAAGATTTGATGCGTTTCTCCAACAAATGAATCCTCTGTTGATAGCCTTATAGCTTTTGCAGTAACTCGTTGTTATGTTTTGATAAAAGATGATTCTCCAATTTGAGGACATTCTTTTCTGCAACCAAGTTAAGTATATAGCCTAGAAATCCATTATAAACATCACCAATGAACCTCAACAATGAAGAGCTATTATAGAAAGGCGAAGTGCTATTTTTGCTAGGATCTTTGGGATATAGCCTGCCATCTAGCCAAAGATCAAGATTCTTCTTTCCTTTAAACCTAAGCATATGCTTCGTAGACTCTGTAATAGTAATGGGTTTTTTTCTCTTCCTTATTGATTCATACTCACTATCCAACTCAATATAAAGATGATAGAGAGGCCTTTTACTAGAGCTATAGAGATCATTGGATGACTGACCCATAGCTAAGGATGTGATTAGAAGATTGGATTGAAAAAGTATGTGAATTAGAAACAAGAAGAAAAACGAAGAAGAAATTAGTAAGGATGGGAAAGAAAGAAGATCAGAGGGAGAATGAAGGGAACTAATCAAATGTTGAACAAAATTCAAATTGAATATTAGTTTTCACTTTAATGAGGATGAGTAAGATCTTCACTATGACAATCTTTGTCACCTTTATGGTGACCTAGATTTCTAGGTTTGATGTGACCACGAGAATATCACGACAATGACTTATTAACAAATTTTTATATATTTACTTACCGAAATATAAAAGTTTTTAAAAATCTAAAAAATGATTTTATTTCCTAAAATATTTAATCTCTCTAGGATCGCTTACATGGCATTTTCTAGACCTTAAAACTCCCCTAATGGTTTTTCAATTTTAACAATGTGACAAGATACCACCTTACTCTCATACCTCATTTATGAATTTTTTATCTTTGGAATGTAGTGCCCCAAATAATCCATAGAGTTACTTTTCCATCCTTGACTTGATTTTAATATGTGGAAGAATCTTGTAGCTTGAGTAGAGAGAATTAAGTGCACCACATGTGCACACCAAGTGGATATAGCCTATACGACACTACAAAACTAATGTCTAAGCTCACATGTGTATCACATACATAGAAACACACATCAACCATGCACATATCGTATAAATTAGTTAAGTATTAACACGTGACTTTGTGGAATTTAGATGTGTAGAGAAAAAAGCCTTTGAGAGGCGTGTAAGAGGCAAACATTGAAAAAACATGGAATACAATAAATTCATGATATGCATAAAGTGTACTAGCGAGTACAACCAAGTCATGATATGCATAAAGTGTACTAGCTGGCTCATTCACAACGTTTATTTGAGTGCATAATAGCCAAACGACCACCTACCTTGGGGGGCAAGTGGAAGCATTTCAAACCACTTTTTATATTCAAGCATATGAATTCTTATCTCCTGTGGAGTCCCCACCCACATACAAGCAATGTTTGTGTGGGATTATTTCACCAACTCTATCACAAGGTGGTCTACCCACCAAACACTAGCAATATCTAAGTGGAATTATTTCACCAACTTTATTGCAATGATAAATTAAGTTGTTTAGGCTAAGTATTGAGAAGGACAGCCAAAAGTGAGGTTTGAAAATCTAGGCGCCTCTACTCTACTAAAAATAGATCCTCATAGCACTAGAAAATGTCCAGCGGCTTGCTTTGCAGGATATTGCCAAGATTCGAAAATTAATATTTCGAACATTCACAAGAATATACAAGGTACATTATAACTCGATTAGAATTTAGAATGTTGAAAATGGTTATAGAAATTCCAATACACATGTCATATTATAAGTAAACATACATGTCTGAATGTTAAAAAGCCTAAGAGAACATGCTCGAAAAGGAAAGAAGCTCCAAGAAAGTGAAGTCACCACTGCAACCTTTTGCAAAGGTGTGCACATAATAGCAACTTGCAAGCCTCAAAGTTCATTTTGAAGTTAGAAAAGGTAAAGTGTGACAATGACTTTTACCCCTAACACCTTGCCCTTATGGGAATAAATTGTATAGCTCTCTTTAACACATGAGGAGAGCCAAGGTAAATGTGCCAATGGCTTTGCTCATGATGATATTTAATGATGCCATGATGATTTTGGAGATAAGATAGAAAAACATACAATTCCAACTCATGCATTGAAAAAAAAAAGAACTTCTACTATTCCCAAAAACAACATTCCATGGGGGCTAGTGATGTGGAGAGAAAAAGACTTATGATGGGAATCTTACTTAGATATCAATCATCCATGATTCACTAAGAACATATGTATCAATCTAGTATATTTCATAAATTGTCATTTTCATACCCAAGCTATATGCTTTGCTTACCCTTTAAGCATAAGGTGTGCATGTGCATTCATGACCATCCATGCTGATTGTTAGTAAGACATTTCCCATATTAGGAAGATTCAAACCCCCATATATAAAACCCTTGGTTATTATTGAGGTACCCTTATAGACTATATTAGAATGTATGGATCATCTTTGGTAGTCCAAATTTCTCTATTACACTTGAATCACCTACAATGCATAAGTGTATAAATGTCTATAAATGCATCCCCTATGTAGCTCAAGGTCACAATATGTTAAAAGTATGTCACGCAATAAGTTATATGGTGGCATACATTCATAAGTGACCAACCCAAGTATAGCTAGTCCGAGGGCCAACTTCTTAGTAACTAGACTAGAACCTAGCGCTAGTCGTATATTAGGAAGAGAAAATACTATGCATGTGTAGTTGAGTCACTTTTGTCTTCCTAAAAAATGCCACATTTGCACATGTAAGGATGCTCAAAAGCATTCTCAAATTCTTCAAATCTCATGTGTTTGATACGATGCACCAATTTTAAGATAAAAATATCCAACACCAAAGGTACCACTTAGGATGAACAATCGCAAACAACATAAGTTGAAACTCTCAAGTAATGGTTTTGCCTTTTATATACAAGAAGCACCACCTTTTTATTAATAATGCGAGTTGTATCAATTGGGAATATTTACAATAGAACCTTATGTCTTACTTAGATATCTCAAGAATTATTTTTTAGCAATGTGACGAGACACCAACTTAATCTAATATCTCATGCGTGAAAGTTTTCTCTCTCTAATGTAGTACCTTGGATAATCCATGTCTAAGAGATTTTCCTATTCTTAAGTTGATTTCACACGTGGAAGAATCTTGCAACTTTAGTGAATCAAGTGCACCACATGTGCACATGAATGGATATAGGAAACTAGTGTATAAGCTCAAATGTGTGTCACATATGTACAAATATACACATATATATAAGTACAATATGTATTGACATAAAGTAGTCAAGAAATTAACCACACAACTTTGATGGAATTCAAGTGTGTAAAGAAAAATAGTTTGTTAGGATCTAGCATCTAAATTTGAGGTCCTTGAGTGGGGCAGGCATGGCCATTTTGGGCTTCAAAATACAACTTAAAATTTGGGGCAAGGTGTCATAAATGAAGCCTAATAAACATGGTAAGGTGTTAAGCGTATATATGTTTACATAAATAGGATCTATTTACATATAGTAATGGTAGGAAATATGTGTTAAGGTTGCTTTATACTATAAATCTTGTTCTTGCATGCCATTTAAAATCTTAGATATTCAAATCCTTGATAGTTGAGCTCAATTATTTGGGACTTTCTTTTGATATTTTCACATGTATATGTATGTAGGACATGATAACATAAATTAAAATCTCAATGGATTTTTTTTGGAAGTCGAGTTATGTGTCAAATTTAAAGCATTGTTGCAATAGGCTAGATGCATAAACAATGTGAGTATCTTGAATAGAACACGCATCTCGACTCATTTGTTTTGAGTGCATAATACCCAAACCACCACGTGCCCATGGGGGTAGTGCAAGTTTTTCAAGCCACTTTTTAGACCAAAATAAATATTGTGACTTTTTATATTCAAGTCAATGAGTTCATATGTCCTCTCGTCCCCACCAAATACTATCAATGTCTACATGGAATTGTTTCACCAAATTTGTTGCAAGGTGTCCTCCTTACCAAATATTATCAATGTCTTAGAGTGGAATTGTTTCACTAATTATTGTAAGGATGAATTAAGTTGCTTAGACCAAATATTGAGAAGAATGGCCAAAACCAAGGCTTCAAAATCTAAAAGCCTAGATTTGCTCTTGCCTCTATTCTACTAGAAATAAATCCTTACCACTTTGGAAAATGTCAAAATCTTTGTAGGATATTGTCAAGATTCTCAATCGATGATTTGCTAAAACAAAGAGTTGTGACTAGAAAATCCTAGTTGCATGTGATTCTCTTTCTCGCTAGGCTTGCATGATATAATTGACCTCAAGCTATGCAAATAGGGTATAAAGTTGCATGAGACTCTCTTTATGAATATTTTAAAGTAATCCTAATTAAAACCTGAGTATCTCATTGATTCTTTTAATATATGAGAGTGTTTAAGCTCATATTAGTTTAGTTAGATTGAACTAACAAGTTATGTCACAATATATTGCATGTTTGAATTATATTTCAAGTTCATATCTTTTTAGACATGTTTGACTAAGTTATGTGCCATTGAATTGCATGTGAGAGTTTCCATCTATTGGAGTTCAAAGCTCATATTTGAGTAGATTACTTGTACTAGGTTATGTCCCAATTCCCCAAGCTATGCAGATAAATAGATAGATATTTTAATCTTTTACGGTTTCTCAAAAGTTTTCAAGTGGGAAGAGTCTGAATTGGGAACAGTTTCAAGTGGGATGGACTCTATACAATGACCCCGAAGGCACCTAGAAAAGATTCTCTCTCTCTCTCTCTCTCTCTCTCTCTCTCTCTCTCTCTCTCTCTCTCTCTCTATAAATTGATCAACTCTGAGGCAACTCTCTACCAATACATCCCCACGCATACTCATCCTCACACACACTCGCTCGTAGCTTATAATGGCGCTCGTCTCGAAGGCTCTGTCCTCGCTCAGTGGCATTGCAAGTGCATGCCATGATCATAAGGGTCATGAGCTGCACTATAACAACGTCCGCATGCTCACTACTCTCTCTTCCAATTACATTAAGCTAGCGGCTGCGGGAGGGCCTAGACCGGTTCCCTCAAGAAGTCGGCCGTATACGGCAGCACGCAATCAGTTAGTCGAAGATGGAGTCGTGACCACGAATGGGCACACGAGCACTGTTACGGGTGGGTGTTGGGCTACTTAGGCCGGCCACGAGAGAGAGAGAGAGAGAGAGAGAGAGAAGTGGACCGTTGGTCCGTTGTACTGAGCCTTGACTAACATATACATGCGTGGACGGTGGATGAGAGAGAGAGAGGGGACGTTGACTAAGGTTGTTGACTTGAGTTGAGGCTCGGATCACGTTTGACATGTTTAGGTGTGCCTGTGTGTAATTTGCAGGTAGTCCAGCAGCAGGCGGGGAGGAGTTCTGGAGGAAGGTGCCAATGTACGCTGACGTGGCGACGGAGGACTTCATGAGCTACCGATGGCAGGTGGGCCACTCGGTGCGTAGCAAGGAGCAGATCACGGCCTTCCTGGAGAACGTGCTGCCAGCTGAGGATGGTGGGTTCCGGGAGGACGTGCTGCTGGGGATGGAGCTGGCCCCCATGAGCATCTCCCTCACGCCCTACGTACTCTCCTGCATCGACTGGTCTAACCCCGTTGATGACCCCATCCGCAAGCAGTTCCTCCCCTTGGCCTCCACCCGCCAGGCCGACCATCCCATGGCCCTACGAGACAGTCTATCTGAGGAAGTGAGTTAAGACAGTCTCTCTGAGGAAGTGAGTTATGAGCGCCCCCCCCGGCGTCGCGTAACGGAATACTCATGTCATCGTGACGTTTCTGTCTGTGCAGCTTCAAAGTCCAGTGCCCGGTCTTATACATCGCTATGCTGACAAAGCTGCTCTAGTCTCTACCACAGTATGCCCTATATATTGCAGGTACACACCCTTGGATAAAGTTTAATTTATACGGAGAATCAGTTACAAAAACGTGCGCAACTTATTTTATTTGCATAGCAACGTACAACAACTTAGTGTCTTGGCCTTATCCATTTTTTATAATAATCCTTGTGGTTGGTAACTGCACGAGTGACCACACTTCCTAATTTGGTGCACGACAGCTTCACTCACAACACGAAAACATGTCACCTTCCGCTCGGGCACAAGAAACAATCACAGCAGTAGACCATGTACACGTAGAGAGAATCGTTTTTCAAAGGTAAACTAGGAAAAGTTAAGGATGATTCCAATATGAAAGAAAAGAAGATGGTGAGTAATGCACAAATGGTAGACTAGGACAAGTTTATGATGATTCATCTACAATAGCAAACTAGGAAAAGTTTATGATGATTCAAGTACAAACGAAAAGAAGAAAGTGATTTCTAAAGTTGTCTAGATTACTAAATATTAACTAAGCTCTCTTTTCTACTATTATAGGTTTTGCTACAGAAGCTACATTGTGGGAAATGAGACCAACGTAGTGAAGAAACAAAGCTTTGGGAAGTCAAACCGGGAGCGTTGGAAGGAGGCCTTTGAGTACCTCAAGACACATCCACAAATTGAAGACTTGACAATTTCTGGTGGTGATATGTTCTTCCTATCAACAGATGACATTGAGTACATTGGAGATACCCTCTTGTCCATTCCACACATTCGTCGTTTTAGGTAAGATGCTTGACAAATGCTTTAAACTTGTAAGCTTCTTACTATTTTCTTAAGAGATATTTGAGTAAAAAGAATACTTGGATAGTCCTAAAACCGAAATGCATCCTAAGTACATTAATTCGTCTTTATAGCATACCGTTTTCATAGAAGTGTTGTAGCTTGATTAGGATTTGAGCCCAATTTTCTTTCTAAAAGAGCATAGGTTATGCTAATTTATGATATGTATATATGTATGTACATATATACATACCTACACATACACACCCACACGTGTGTGTGCATGTGTGCATACACAAATATTTTTAACCAAAAGGAAGAGAATGCCTAATGTTTTCTTATAAATACATTTTTGCTAGGTTCGGAACAAGGGGTTTTACAGCAGCACCGATGCGTGCATTGAATGACCACACTTGGACAAATTTGATTTGTAGCTTAGTATCAAGGGGACGTGAACTAGGGAAACATGTAGCCCTCCATCTACATTTTAACCATCCAAATGAGATCACTTGGATTACTGAACTAGCGGCACTAAAACTCTTTCAAAAAGGGGTGACTTTGAGAAATCAAAGTGTTGTCTTGCGTGGTATTAATGACTCAGTAGAGACAATGTCTGCTCTCATAAAGAAGTTGGCTCACAACAACATCCACCCATATTACGTATATCAAGGTGAAATGGTCAAAGGTATGTGATCCTCACAAGTACACATGCACACGCACAAACACACACACATACGTGTGTATGTTCTTTTGCACACCCACATACACATATGTCGCTATGTACTCCCTAGCTATGTGCTTACCTTTTTTATCAAAGCTAGAATTTTCTCTTTGAGTATGTCCTAATCATAACTAGGACCCACTAGTCTCTTCATATGTTTGTTAGTGAAACTAACATCTTACTATTGTGACTCAGGAGTCGAAGACTTACGTACACCTTTATCAACAATAATACAAATAGAGAAAAAAGTACAAGGACTTACTGCTGGATTTAATGTTCCAAAATTCATATTGGATCTACCATTGGAAGGTGGGAAGCAACTTGCTCATCATTATGAGAGCTATGATCCTATAAAAGGCATAGCTACTTTTAGGTCCCCAGTGGGAAGGAAAGATGCGCTTTATACATATTGTGATCCGCTTCATGCACTATCTCCAGAAGTACAAGAAAAGTGGCTAAGTGGAGCATTGCCATGAAGGAATCATGATTGTGGTGAGGAACTAGATGATGGCCAAGGGTGATGTAAGGTGAACATTAAAATGAGTAACGTAAGAGAAAGATGATCATTGAACATGGGCTAAATGCTTAAGAATGCACATTCCACCATTTTCTATGTCTTGTAATTAGATCTCCACTTGATAAATCTACGTTTGACTTGTAGTTGCATAAACTAGTTTATGTTAGAAGGGATTCAACATGAGTCTTTAGTCTCTTTGTGATTTCTAGTTTGCCAAAGAAGGTCATACAATTTGAGATGAAGGCTTTTGAAACAACAAATGTAGATGGAAATTTCAATGTAGATTGTCATTGTCTCTAGCAAGAACATTTTTTGCCTATTTAAACAAACAATAACTAACTAAGAAGCTTGAAAACATTCACAACAACCAATTAGGGAGTTCTTCAACTTATAATCCGAATGGTCATTCCCTCTATTAAGAATGTTGCATCTTTTTACATAAAACATTAGGGCCAAAAACACTTCAAAAAATGCACTTTTGTTAATCACGGGATTAAGAAAAGGGCCAAAGAGAGTTTGCCACGTGTGCAAGAATATGGTATTCTTATCTCCTCTTTTTTGGAGATATTAGAGTCCACTTCATGATTCTCTCCTCCTTTTTAGCCAAAATCTCCAAAGTTTGATATGTTTTGGTAGTCTCGAAGTCCTTATTTACTTATAAAATCTAACAAATGACATAATAAAGTTGCTGTGAAGTTAATGATGATTTTTTTGAAAGTCGAGAACTTTTTGGCACCCAATATATTTTCATTAGTCTTCTTAATATTCCTTTTTAGTTCATTCACCTTTCTCGGTGAGCTTCTTTCTCTACTTTTTAGTTCATTCATCTTTCTCAATGAGCTTCTTTCTCTACGAATTTAATTTTAGTATGGCATCCAGAAGGCGCTCTTCTCATTTAGTAAACTCTTACACTATCTATAGCCACAAAGTTGATGAAAATTGGGAGCCAAAGATCTTTAGTATAAACGATTAGGTTGCTATGCTGCCCTCTTGCAAGGACTCTCACAAGGTGAAAAGAAAAAGGCGAGAGGATATTAAACATCATTGGAAGGGACGTATCATTTCTTTCAAAATTATGCATGAAGGGTGGTTTATCAAACTGCAATATCTTTACATGGCGAATGATATGTACTTGCCTCCAAACAAGTGTGTTTCGCAGCAAACACATTGTAAGACTTGAGTTGATAACGTATGTAATTTTTTCTCATTTAAGCAAGTACTAATAATGAATTCTTGGTTGTAGATATATTTCTATGATAACGTATGTAATTTTTTCTCATTTAAGCAAGTACTAATAATGAATTCTTGGTTGTAGATATATTTCTATGTCTTGTAATTAGATCTCCACTTGATAAATCTACGTTTGACTTGTAGTTGCATAAACTAGTTTATGTTAGAAGGGATTCAACATGAGTCTTTAGTCTCTTTGTGATTTCTAGTTTGCCAAAGAAGGTCATACAATTTGAGATGAAGGCTTTTGAAACAACAAATGTAGATGGAAATTTCAATGTAGATTGTCATTGTCTCTAGCAAGAACATTTTTTGCCTATTTAAATAAACAACAACTAGCTAAGAAGCTTGAAAACATTCACAACAACCAATTAGGGAGTTCTTCAACTTATAATCTGAACGGTCATTCCTTCTATTAAGAATGTTGCATCCTTTTACATAAAACTTGGTTTACATATGATGATGTTGGTCACGTGTATAACTATGTGATAGTCTTCTTATTAATATTGTTTGCTCTTTCCTAGCTAGATTGGGCATTTGTGTTCTTGAATCCTATAGGATAACCTAATTATGATATGTTCCACTATTTCATATTGAAACTAGCTAAGATAAATATTTCCCAAGGCATTTGATTTACAATGTACATCTAAAAGCTAGTATCTAAAAGGCAAGTGTTTTTGTTTTGTCATTTATGTTATGAATGACCCTCTTAAGGTCTCAAGTGCTATATCTCCATCAATATGTCAACAAGTTTTAGTGAGTTTTTATCTTGTTTGTATCATGAGTGGATCTTCCATTTTCCATGGCCTAATTATAGAGATCACAATTTAGCTTCTAGCAATGTGCACACATCAAATCAAAAGATACAGAAGCACTACAAATATTTATTCAATATAGAAAATTTGAATCTAACATACATGATAAGAAAATAGGCCTATTGATGGGAAAATAGATGCACTTTATGAGCTAAGAAAACACCAAGGATCTAGTGGTTGTAGAGTTGCAACTCAACTAGTTTGAGGGGAACTCATGCAACTGACACCCCTAGTGTCTTTTTCCTCTTTGCAATACAATCGTGATTTCTATGAATCCTTTATTCCAAGGCTAAATGGCACAAAAACTCATCTTTCCTCTACTTCTACCACCATCCACAATGCATCTTCATTACTTGATGTGTAGTAGAGTGATGTACATAAACCTTCTACTAACATAGACACAGTGGTGAAAAGTAGTATGCTTGAGACTTCAGATCTTAAGCCTATAGATATCGATGTTCCTACTATCACGCCCTATTAGCTAGAACAAGTTGAGCTAGTTGAATTCGAAGATGCTTGAGAGAAGTCACTTAGACTCACCTCTAGATGATCCTTACAAAACCTTACCCTCCTTCTAGCCTCTAGCATATCCTAGTATGTTGGCCATTAAGTACCATGGTTGCTCATTTGGCAAAAAAATTCAATTCCTCTCAGAGATAGAATGTCTATTTCAATTTGATGCCATATTCACTATTTATGCCAATTTTTTTGCAATAATTGCTTTAGGCCTTATTTATGATAAGACAATTCAAATTGCTTCCAAATGACATCCAACTTGGGAAGAGAGTAAACATTTGTACCACAAAAATCTCTTGGTTCATAATGAATATGCTAAGACCCTTCCTCAGAAGCAATTATAGTTATGCTGACTTATTTCACTTATGCTTTTGTGACCAAAGACTAGTCAATACTTGATGAGATTTCGTAGAATTGCATTTCCTCGAGTCCATTCTTATAGAAGTGGTTTTCTCATCAACTTGAGATTTCTTATGATGGCAGTCATCTTATGAAAATGGTTGAGTAGCATCATATAGCCAATACACTTCAATCTAATTCAACCTTGAGATCACTTTACTATACTCTATCATCCTAGCTCAAAATCTACATATGCTAGCCACATGATAGTAGAATAATCACCTATGTATTGACAAAATTTTGATCGAAGAGGAATTACATATAACCAATTTCTTTGCAAGACCTTCCTTGCTTAGTGATTTGAGTACTTATCTTTGTGGACTAGCTACCAAACCAACTAACTTGGATGCTTTTATTGAATTGGAGTGTAGCCGAAATTTCTATGACTGGTGGATTCTAAAAACAACAAAAGACTAACTTTAGTATCTAGTTAACTCTAACTAACTTGTATATACTTTATTCTTTTGCTCAATGTGTTGCACTGATAAGAACCAAAGATCCTCTAACTTTTAAAACAATGCTACATCTTATGTGAGGGAAAGATCCGAAGCACATGATCTCACTTCTCTTTTGGGAACAATGGCATAGAACACAAAAATTATCATTAATTTTTTCTATCTTTTGCCTTTGCATCCACTCCATGGTCCTCTAAAAGTTTCACCAAGTGAATGTAGGCAAATAATAGGTGACATGGCAATACAATGCACTTCATGTTTGAAGCCAACATCATCAATAGTAGCATCCACTCCATGGTCCTCTAAAAGTTTCACCAAGTGAATGTAGGCAAATAATAGGTGACATGGCAATACAATGCACTTCATGTTTGAAGCCAACATCATCAATAGTAGCATCCACTCCATGGTCCTCTAAAAGTTTCACCAAGTGAATGTAGGCAAATAATAGGTGACATGGCAATACAATGCACTTCATGTTTGAAGCCAACATCATCAATAGTAGAATCTTCCTTTGAAGATTCCAAGATATGTAACATAATGACAACCAAATCTTTTGAGAGACTCTAACAAAAGACAAAGTCATATGAATGCCATCAATAATGACATCCCAATTTCTTCATTGACCGCATCCCTTGACTATAATAGATTATAATCATCTACTTCCTAAGGAGAAGTCACACTTGCTTCATCAACACTACAAGTCTTCATCAGTTCACAACACCACTCTTTGAGCCAAGTCTACTATTCTCAATTAGCCTTTAGATCTCTCATACTTCCACTTTAATTTTGTAAGACTGCTTGCCAAGTTATCTGACACTGTATTATTCAAGAAAGAAATTAGAAGAAAAAACACACTAAAAAAGAGATACAAAATGAAAAAATAGGAGGAGGAAATAAAAAGCAAGAGGAAACAAAAAAGAAAAGAAAAGAAACGAGACTATGCACATACATGCATTTCATTGTACATAGGGGTCCTCAAGTTCGATGCATGCAATGGCTTTGGTCGGCTGGCTCTGTCTCTAACTCCTTAGCCTCTTTTTTTTTTTCCATGATTACCCAGGGTGCATCAAGGTCAAGACATGTCTAGGGAGTCTCAGCTAACCTTGGTTAGACTTGTCTCCTTGACTCACTTGCAGTTTTTTCATTCCACTTCATTCATCCTAGTTCTAGTTACTCAACTTCAAAGCAAGAAGGAAAGGGTACTTAAAGAAAAAAAGGGACTAGTTTCATCCACTCCCCCTTGTGTTGAATCAACAACAATGGAGAACCATGTGCTTCAAGATCTTATTGGATTGGACTCCACCTTTTGTCCATTTTTCCAATGTTGTCTCTCCGATAACTTCATTTTCCCTCAGCAACAATACTTTTTTCCATCTTCACCAATGCAAGATTCTTTTATTAGCCATCATCAAGAGAAGATCCCTTGGAGCCGTCTTCTAATTACATATTAGACTATGTATGCATGTGCACTCACATAATATTTGCACCATAATCTATTCATGGTTTTGGGTCCTCAAGTGTGGGACAACACTTTAGGCTTGCTCCAAGTTAAGACCCATCTCCCAAACCAACGATATTCTATGTCATGTGCACAAATATGAGACTAGCACTCTCCCCTAGGAAATAATTGCACATGAGGTTTTTCTTTGTAAGGGCACTTTTCCTAGAGTCTCATGATCATTTCCTTTTGCATTCATAATCGAATCTCCCATGTTTTGCAACCTCCTCTTCTTTTTTGGTAGGCCTTCAAGTTCATTCCCCTTGAAGAACCATCGGTCCAAGTGTCTCTTTCCAATATCAACTTTTAAAGCTCTGTTCACAACCATATTGTTCTCATCGTCATCTACCATAGTATCACCAGCATTACATGTACCACATGCAATAGGAATATCATCATCATCCTTTACAGTTCTTCATCAACCATTTATTTCTCTCCCTTAGGACTACTTCATCGATAGTCCATAGCATTCAATGTCTACCTTTGACATGAGTGCCATGGATTGGCACTCATCTTGGAGGGAGGCAATGTTAACAGTATTTTGCGAAGGCTAAAGTCAAAGAAAATAAAATCAAAGTGAAATCTAAAGCACTGGATTTATTTGATGGTGGATTATTATTTTACAAAACTTTATTTATTATTTTTAGGTAATTGTGTATTATTATTGTTTTATGGAAACCATACTATTATGGTTGTATATAGTGAGAGTCAAGCTCACTTCCTTGAATATTCCACCATCACCCATAGTTATATCTCTTAGAAGGCTAAAGTCAAAGAAGATCAAAGCAAAGTGAAAGCTAAAGTGAAATTTTATTTAATGGTGCACTACAAGGGAAGGGGGGAATAGCGATACCAAGTTCCGACGTAAATTAGCGTCCTCGCTATTTGCATAGCGACGATACCCAAATACCGAAACTCGAGCGTGGCATTTTGCAAAGAGAGAGCGAAAGAGGGAAGGAGAGGGAGAGAAAGAGAAGGAAGGAGAGCTTCTCCTTGCCGCCGCCGCTGCCTCACCGCCATTCGTGAAGAAGAGGAGGAAGTGTACAAAGGGCGAAGAGGAGCCGTCGCAAAGAGGAGACGGAGAATCCATCTTCAAGCCTTTGCGGTGAGTAGTGGTTGGATCATCAAAAAGAGAGTTCACATATTGTGTAGTGTTGTAAAAATTGTGATTGAATGCTTGTTTGCATATGTCATAATTGAATTGGAAGTTTGAGCACCATCATCATGAAGATACTTGCATTTATATTGAATTACATTGATTGTGGAAAACAAAAGCCTAGTTGTGCATGGTGCACCTACATACACTTGCAAGTTAGTAAAATTGTAAATTTCTAACAACACGGAACACAAGATACATAAAGAAATAAATCAAAAAAATAAATCACAAAATACATAAAGAAATTTGAGAAATAGAGAGACCAAATATTGACTAACTCTAAAAACCCCTACAATCATAGCTTAGACAAAGAAAATACACTGTGAAATATGGACAAGAAAGAGAAAGAGAGAGAAATGGGAGAGAACACAAAACGAAGAGCACAAAGAAAGGGGAAGAATCAAATAAACGGGGAGAAAAGCAAGATGACAGTTGACATTACTTTTGTTGAGTTACAAGAGACGAAATCCCTTATCAAATAAATTCAGAAAGAAAAAGAGAATGAGAACAAAAACAAATTGTTTGTCGTAATGTAGACAAAATGGAAAACGATGAAGGTCATGATGTTCAAGATCACAAGGCATATCTTAATCAACGTGTCCCATGTCCTTGCTCTCAATGCAAGCTGGCAATCAGAGGAAAGCGTTGCTTGTCTATAGAACACGTACGCCGATACTTCCAATCTACAAGAAGTTCCATTGCAAAGCGATGCACATTCTTGTGGATGGAGAGTTATCTCTAACATTTGCAGAACAGTGGATTCAAAGCTGTTACAAATAGAAGGAGTGAATGTAAGTTTATTTCATTTGATGTTTGTGTAACCCTTATCATGATGTCTTTTCACTAACTTATAATATTTATTCTTACAGTGTAGAGACTATCCTGAATCATATGTTTGGTGGATAAGGGAGAGATGCATCGAGCTGATTCTAGACAAAGCAATCACACCGTATGATCCTGACTCCCCTCTTCCTCCCAAAACTTCAATGGCCAAGGGCACAAGCAAGGGAAAGGTCAAGGGAAAGAGTAAGGACAATGGCAATGGTAAAGACAAGGGCAAGGGAAAAGGCAATGGGACCACTGCTGCAGAGTCTAAGAAAAAAGGAATGCCAGTGCTCTCTCCTCTTAAATTTGATCCATCCCCTCTTAAGCCCCAAGAAAAGAGACTACCTGTAAAGGTCAAATTTTTTCAACAATCAAAGAAAGGCCCTGTGAGAAAAAATATCTTTGAAGAAATCGATAAAGAATGAAAATAGCAAACATAAGCATACACGAGCCTTTTTATTTTGGCTTTGTACATTTTTATGCAATTTTTGTACCTCATTGTGTAATGAAAATTTTCACTTGTAAATCGAATGTAATGTACATTTTATACACGAGCCTTATTATTTTGGCTTTGTACATTTTTATGCAATTTTTGTACTTCATTGTGTAATGAAAATTTTCACTTATAAATCGGATGCAATGTACATTTTATTTATACACATTCGAAAGGCGACTTGCTTCACGATAGCTTATGAAGTTCCCATTAAAAAATATCTTAAGGACAGTCTATTAAGATAAATAATGAAAATTTTCACTTATAAATCGGATGCAATGTACATTTTATTTATACACATTCGAAAGGCGACTTGCTTCACGATAGCTTATGAAGTTCCCATTAAAAAATATCTTAAGGACAATCTATTAAGATAAATTCTTGCCAAGTTTTCATTCTCAAGGCCCCAAACTCACAATTGTGGGAGACAAACAACTTGTACAAAAGAAAGAGCGCTCGGCTCTTTTACCAATTGTTACACCATTCACTTTGAACTTATATCTAGGGATGTATTGTCTAGCAATTCCAAGGTATCCCTCACATCTTTCAGACTCCAATTGGAAGTAACATTCACCTTCTTTACTTCTTCATGCGGAAAAACGTGCACCACAAGTTTATATGGGTGTATCTGTATCAGAATCCAAGGGAACCCAAATACCCAATCTTAGTTTGTATCGCCTGTAATCAAAGCCCAAAGCAAGATTTTGGCGAGGGATACTGTAAGCCAAAGCCAAGGATTGAGGGCATGCACTGCACCTCAAGATATCACCTTTGTGATCGCACTCTCTAGATTTCCAATGCGTCCCTATAGTGTTGTCCAAATCCTCTTCTGAAAAGTTTCTACTTAACCAGGATACCTTCGTTCTTTGTAAATTTGCTGTTTTGAAGCAAGCCACGAAGATATGGAGGGGTACAAACCATGATAAACGTATTCTTCTTGAGATCCTTCCAGCTGTCATGGACTTTTTAATATCCTGAGATATTTTGAATTTGAAACTCTGCACTGTTACCTTGTCAGGAATCTCCCAATTTAGAGATGAAAGACTTGGCAATGGCAAATCTTCGATATTCCCATACCTATCCGCTTTAGAGGGAACCACATACTGTGCATAATATATAAAAACCTTGCATTCACTATAAAAAGACACAGTTTGATCGGCATAAATAATGTCTGCCAATACCTTATGAATGGCATGGACAGTCCCACTTAGGCTTTCCACAGGTTGCCATTCAATACTTGTTGACGGAAAGATATCTACAATGACGAACCGTTTGTTAGAACTTGCATAAATGGAAAAGAATTATATGCGTTATTCAACTTATAACTTATAATGTGTTTGTTGGGGAACACGTTCGTTTGGAGGCAAGTGCATATCCTTGGCCATGTAAACATGTTGCACCTTGACAAACCAGCCTTCGGGCATAATTTTGAAGGCAATGATATGCCCCTTCCAGTGATGTTTTATATCTTCTCATTTTCTTCTTTTCACCTTATGGGAGCCCTTGCAAGATGGCAGCATGGTAACCCAATCGTTTACAGCAAAGGTTTTGGGCTCAAAATTTCCATCTACTCCCTGGCTATAGACTATGCAAGAGTGTATTAAACGAGAAGGGCGCCTGGAGGAAGCCATGAAAAGAATGAAAGCGCAGAGAAAGAAGCTCAAAGAGGGGTGAATGAACTAAAAAGTAGCGCCAAGAACCCAAATGAGTATGTATTGGGCGCCAAAAACAATATTGAAAGATCTCCCGACTTTCAAAAAACTCATTATTAATTTCATCACATCTCTGTCATGTATTTTGTCAGATTTGTAAGTAAATAACGTCTTTGGGACTCCAAAACATGTCAGACTTTAGGGGTTTTGGCTAAAAAAGAAGAGAGAATCACGAAATGGACTCCACTATCTCTAAAAAAGAGGAGACAAGAATACCATATTCTTGCACACGTGGCGAACTCTCTTTGGCCCTTTCCTTAATCCCGTGATTAACAAAAGTGCATTTTTTGAAGCGTTTTTGTCCCTAATGAGTTTGGCGGTGGTCAGAGATCAGAAGTGGAGTGTTACAGATGTGGAGAAAAGGGACACATCTCACCAAATTGTCCAAATCCCAGAAGGTCAGTGGATTACAAGCCCTTATGCAGTCGATGCAAAGGAGAAGGCCACACTGCAAAAGACTGTCCAAGCCCAGCCCCCAGTGAAAAACAGTGCTACTGATAGTCCGCCGGCCAAGGCCCAAGAGCCTACCTCCAATTTAGTGGAATTGGAAGTTGCTGCCATCACGCGTGCAAAGAATAAGGAACCGCCTATCCAGAAAGAAAATAATCCTCCTACCAGAACAGTGAAGTTCAATCTTCCACCAGAAGAACAGAACAGAACAGAGCCCTGACAGTGCCGTATAGAGCACCACAGTGCCACAGAGAGTCACAGAGATAGTTCCAGAGACAGGACCAGAGGTCCAGGAGATAGAAGAGGAGGAGGTGCCACAAGTGGCAGAAGAAGTCCCCATGATGCCCTTATTGGAAGAACAAAGGAAAATGAAAATGGGTGTTGCCCCATTCCCTAACCGGTTAGAGAAGCCAGTGGATCCTATTAAGGAATACGATCTAGTCAGAGATCTAGATACCTTTAAACCAAACCTCACATTCCGACAATTATTGATGTTGTCTCCCAGTTGCCGAAAAAGGTTCAAAAGTATACTGACAAGAAGAAGTGGATTAAGGATTGCTCCCTCAACAGCAACAAAGTCCAACAAAGCTTTAGGGCCTGTAAAAGAAGTGGACGTAGCTAATGCCTTCCTAGATCCGGGTACCCCAGAGACTGGCGTGTGGATAGAAGGCTGCTTCATTGCAAATGCACTGATTGATGGAGGTTCATCAGTGAACATTATGACGGATGTGACAATGAAGGATCTAGGCCTACAAGGTGTGCAACCCACCCAATGGCTCATCAGACTGGCGGATCAGAGCAGAATCAAGCCTTTGGGCATTCTCCCATATGTGAAGACTACAGTGGCTGGAAAAGATTATTGGCTAACCTATCTGGTGGTGAAGCCAAACTCTTATGGTACATCCTACCCTCTATTATTACTGGGCAGACCATGGCTTTTTGAAGCTCGAGCAAGGACGGATTGGTTCAAAGGAACCTTGACCTTGGGTAGAGGACCCAACAAAGTGGTGCTGAAGCTATATGGTGCTCAAAAAGGACATGGATCCACCTCCTTGGAATTATCTTCTAACTCCCCTAATGAGGCTACAGATGGAACATCAACAGACGAAGATGCTGTCAAATAAATCCTTCCCAAGAAAACAGTGGCACGTTCCTTAACAGTGGATACTGTAAGCCAATTCCCAAAAGATGCAAAGCCATTATCAATGGGTGAATACTTCCTGCCTGAACCAGGAACGATTTCCAAAATCACTTCTGACAGTGAGATAGAAGCATGGATGTACTACTCTCCCTGTTACATGGCCAGAGCAGAGCCAGAGACAAAGCCAGAGACAGAGACAGAGACAGAGATAGAAGAGGATGGAGATGATATGGAAGAAGAAGGTTATGAAAGCGAGATGGAAGAGTCTATCCCACCTGAAGAGGATACATATGAAGAAGAAGTTCCAGAAGCATCAGAAGCAGACGAGCTCATGCTGTGGGACAGAATGTCGATGGTACCATTTGGTCTGGTAAATGGATCTTCTCATATGCAAAGTCTTTATAAGAAATGGATTAAGAAGAACAAGCCGTCTTTCAGCAATGGCTCATGCCGCCCTCACCCACCTTTGCCAAGAAAAGATGATGATGATGCACCGTGCCAATAAGCACCAGTCCCACAAACCCAACAGAAATCAGAGGGTCCCTGTTATGTGACGTTCCTGGATGTGTCATCAGAAGAGGAGTCTTCAAGCCAAGAGGTAACTAATCTTGAAACCAAACCCGAATAATTCCATTTCAACATCTTAAGGAGCAACCTAAGTCTCCACCAAAAGAAGAAGTTGGTTCTAGTGGGACATCAGAAGAGGACACCACTCCCTTGAAGGAGTCGGATCTGTACCCAGAAGCAGTCCGTGGAACCTTCATCCGAGAAGTAGAAGGTGAAAGGCAGTTAACTTTTGTGGATACAGATGGCACTGAACGCCATTTGAAGGTGGGTAGCAGCCTACCAGAAGAGGAGTTGTCAACCTTGTACAACTTGTTGAAAGAGAATTTGGACGTGTTTGCGTGGTCCTACAAAGACTTAAAGGGGATTGATCCCACAATATGTCAGAATTATATTGACTTGGAGCCTGATGCCAAGCCAGTACGGCAAGGACAAAGGCGAATGAACCCGAATTATTCCACATTGGTAAAAGCAGAGCTGTTAAAGCTTCTAGAAGCCGAGTTCATCTATCCAGTGGCAAATAGTGAATGGGTCTCACCCATTGTGGTTGTACCCAAGAAGAATGGAAAGCTTCGTATATGTGTGGATTTCCAAAAGTTGAATTCCAAGACAAAGAAGGATCACTTTCTGATTCCTTTCACAGACCAACTGTTGGACACAGTGGCAGGACATGAGCTTTATTCCCTTCTGGATGGATTCAACGGATACAACCAAGTGCAGATAGCAGAAGAAGACCAATCCAAAACAACCTTCACCACAGAATGGGGGACTTACGCTTACCGAGTGATGCCGTTTGGACTCTGCAATGCCCCTGCTACTTTCCATCGAGTCATGATGGCTGCATTCCAAAATCATCTGCATGACTTTATTGAGGTATATTTGGATGACTTCTGTGTCTATAGTTTGATCCATGAACACTGGGGACATTTGGAACAATGCTTTGACCGATGCCGGGAGTATGGAATCTCCCTCAACCCCAACAAATGTATCTTTGGGGTCTCTTCTAGAGTTCTGTTGGGCCACATTGTCTCTACACAAGGGCTATCAACAGACCCTGCAAAGGTCGAAAAGATTGCAGCTCTGACAGCACCCACCAATCTCAAACAGTTGAGGGGATTCCTAGGCCATGTGGATTACTACAGAAGGTTCATAGCCCATTTTGCAACAAAGGCAACCTCCTTGCACAAGCTTCTAAGGAAAGATGTAGAGTTTATTTGGACGGAAGAATGTGACAAAGCCTTCAACACTCTGAAGCAGTGTCTGATTGAGGCACCCATTCTGCAACCTCCTGATTGGATGAAGGAGTTTCATGTACACACTGATGCATCCATTGAAGGCTTAGGCGCAGTCCTCTACCCGAAGGGCTCCTTGAAGCTGGATCAGCCCATCTACTATGCAAGCCGAAAAGTCACTGATAGAGAGCGGAACTACACAGTGACAGAGCTGGAGTGCTTGGCAATAGTGTTTGCCCTAGAGAAGTTTCGCCACTATCTATTGTCTACCCACTTTAAATTTTATGTGGATAACGAGGCCCTATCCTTCCTGATGAACAAATCAGACGTGAAAGGACGAATGATGAGATGGCTCCTTCTATTCCAGGAGTTCGACTTTGAGGTGATTACTAAGCCTAGTCGTTCCCATGTTCTGGCTGATCATCTGTCGCGTATCCCGCAGACTGCAGACGAGGAGCAGGATGATCCAGACCTCCCTGATGCTTCCCTATTCCTAGTAGAAACTATAACCCCCTGGTATGCAGGCATCGCCAATCTGTTGGCAACCCAACGGTACCCTCCTGACATTTCTAGTCGGGAAAGGAAGAAGCTTATGTTAGAATCAGCCCCCTACACCCTGCTAGGTGGCGCACTGTACAAGAAAGGCAAAGATGAAGTGCTCAAAAGATGTGTTGCAGGAGATGAGATTGGGATTGTTTTGAAGGCTTGCCATGACGAGCCGTGTGGAGGCCACTTTGCAGGAGAAGCCACAGCCAGGAAGGCTCTGCTAGCAGGATACTGGTGGCCTACCATTCACAAGGATGCTTATGATTACTGTAAAAGATGTGATGCTTGTCAGAGAATGGGGAAACCTACCAAGACAAGTGCCATGCCACTGCAACCTATCCTTCCCTTGAAGCTGTTCGAGAAGTGGGGCATCGACTTCTAGGTCCAATCGATCCTCCTACTAGAAGGAAGCAGAACCGATACATCCTCGTATGTACGGATTATGTCACAAAGTGGTGTGAAGCTAAAGCTCTAAAGCGGGACGATGGTAACAGCGTGGCCCTGTTCATATACGAGAATATCATCACCCGTTTTGGAAGTCCCTTAGAGCTGGTAAGTGACAGAGGCACTCGTTTCATTAATAAAGTCATGGAAGAGTTGACAGAGCTGTATAAGATCCGCCATCGCAAGTCCACTCCTTACTACCCCAGAGCCAACGGCCAAGTCGAAGTCACCAATCGCATCCTCTGCTTGATCCTGACAAGGACGATTGTCGCACATCGTCGTGACTGGGATAATCGACTTACAGAGGCCCTCTGGGCGTACAGAACCTCCCATAAAGCAGCAACCGGACAGACACCCTTCCAGCTGGTGTATGGTACAGAAGCTGTTTTCCCTATTGAACTGGAATTACCCTCTTTGAGAGTGGCTATCAAAGAGCGTTTGGGGGACGATGATTCACTGCAACGCCGTATTCTGCACCTGGAATGTTTGGAAGAAACTCGCAGGATGGCTCTACAGTGCATGGAAGCCACGCAAGCTCGACGCAAGGCTTACCATGACAGCTTCATCAAGCACAAGGAGTTCAAAGAAGGTGATTTGGTCCTAGCTTATGATTCACGATTTGGCAAGTTTCCTGGCAAGCTCCAACAGCGGTGGATGGGCCCATATAAGGTACTTGCTGTCAACCCTAATGGCTCTGTCCAAGTGCAGACCGTTGATGCCTCTGATGATCCCTTCCTGATCAATGGATATTGCCTGAAGAAGTACTTCCCTCCTTGGGGATCTTGACAATCACGGTCATCAGATCCTTTCCCTCGTTGGCGCGGCACTGTACTTCTTATGATGCTACTTCTGATAGCCGTTCTTCTGCCACTCCTGATAAGGTGGATGCAACCCTCTATCCCCTCAATCCCATCTTCCAGCCTTGATCTCTTATCCTCTATTTTCCACCAGCGACAGTGGCGAGGTTGGTTCTGATACATGGTCTTTCTACCATTCCCTTGCTTAATTCGAAAAAAAAAAGAAAAAACGAAAAAAATATACATATCGGTCATGGGAGAAAAGGACTTAGGTCCCTGTCATGCCGGCCTATTCTTCGAGAAAAGGTGGAAACACCCTCGGGAATAGGGGAGAACAAGAAAAAAAAAAGAGAAAGAAAAAAAAAACAAATCTGTTATGGGAGAAAAGGAAGCAATTCCCTGTCATAGCAGGCCTCGTTCCAAGAAAAGGTGGCAAACACGCTTGGGCGGGAAGCTGGCTGTGGAAAAGGTGGCAACACCCAGCAGTCTAGAAAGTGGATTCCTCAATGGATATCCCCAGGATCCAATTCCGAAGATGCCTCCCTTGGTACGCTGTGTCCTGGGTCTTTTTGCAGAGCGTCTAACTGTCCTCTAGCAGACGACATGACCTATCCAACACAACGTTCAATTTGATGGCTACCTCCCTAGGTACGCCTTTTCAACAACTGACGACACGATCTTCATCGACAACCAATCGAGTGATGTGAGCTTTCATCCTAACCGGATGGGGAAGTGAGTATGGGTTGCCCCCTGTAACTATCAACAGAGAGTGAGACAGAGGGTGGGGCGAGTGACCAATCTTTTTCCTTCAAATCAAATGAGAGGTGAGTAGTGTGAATGAAGTGTTGCACGCACGGGATGGGCCTCTCAATGCACAATGCACGATTTGTTTCTGTGCACTGCACCATAAGGCTCCCTGGCCTTCCTTCTCGCACTGTATGCCGACACAGGGCGGGATGCACAGTTGCACCATCAAATGCGCACAAGGCATACAACCTTTGCACAAGTGACTGTGAGGATAACATCAATGGATTTCAGGAAAAGGCTGCCCTCCTGTATCTATTAGCCAAGCGTGAGACAGAGGGTGGGTTGAGTGTGACTGGAGTTTCTTCAATCAATTATCGAGAGGTGAGGTTGAGGGACGTTACGGCACTTGGAGTCAGGTATGTTCCCATTTCCCTATGCACCCACGGGATGGGTCTTTGCCATCATCACAAGACACGCCACCCTATTTTGTACACTGCACTGTAAGGCTCCCTTGCCTTCCTCCTTGCACTTATGCCAAACGGGTTGAACGCACTAATGCACCATCAACTGTGCACCCTGGCATACTCCTTCTGCACCATCCCCCTTGTCGATTTCTAAATCGGGTACATGATATGGGTTTTCATCCTGCTTTCCTCGAGTGATATTAGTTATGGGGCGAGTGACAGTTCTTTCATTCCATTTGAGTGATTGTGAGTTGAGTGCAATATCCCTCATCATCGACAAATTTCCTACGATTCCTTCAACCAGCTACCTCCCTGGGTGCTGCCGCGTGGTCCCTGCCACGAAGGACGAGTGCTGTGAAGATGCCTTGGTACCTCCAGCAGCCGACAACAATACAGGACGTGCCATTGACAATCGACCTTGATTCTCGACAACATGGGCCAAGTTTTTCTAACCCTACAACTTCTGTTTCTCAGTGACGTTCCTATTTTAAGTGTGGGGACATTAGTGGATGGTCTGTGGCGTGGTCCTAGGTCCCTGTTGCTCGGTTAACCCTATCAGTTAAGGTTTTAAGTGTGGGGACGCGTCCCTGCGCGTCTACATTGCCTACCCTTCTGCATATGCCTCAACCTACTAATGCCTCTATTCCATGACTTGCTTTTACCTGATGGGGTCCCTTCCCACCCACTCGTTCATTTTCCACCCACCCTCGGGACTGTTCCCTTGCAGTTTTCCTTCATTCCCTACTTTTGCTGTCCTGCCATGTGAACGCACCCTACGTTCACCGAAGTCCACATCCAACTTTATAGCCATGTTCCTCCCTCTGAACTAACCATTTTTCCTTTTTACCTACCCCTGTTCCGGTGCACGGTTTTGAGTTATTAATTTTTGAAGCATTTTGCGCAAATTAGCCAGTTTTCCATGTGAACGTACTTTGCTTGCTTCGAAACCGTGATCTGACATAATAGCCCTGACAACCACCTTCCCCCTGACATTTTTCCTTTTTACTCCGTGTCCTTACGATGCACAGTTTGTTCAATATTAATTTTGCGGTTTTTTAAGACTTTTTTGTGCGTCTTTTTGACATTTTCCATGTGAACCTACCCTGTTTGCATCGAAATTCCAATTTGATCTGACAGTCGTGTCCCCCGTGCCTTCCCCCACCTTTTTCTTTTTTTCTCCACCCTCTTTCGCCTTCTGGATTTTTAATAATTAATTTTTAAATGTGCTTTCGGACGTCTTTTTGGTATTTTTTGTATGTGAACCCCTCCTACTTCAATCGGAACTGTGTTTTAACATGACCACCCTGTGCCACCCTTCCTGCAGACATTTTTCCTTTTTACTGCATGTCTTTCCGGCGAGCGGTTCGTCCAATATTAATTTTCGATTCCATTTTCGGGTCTGTTTTTTGGATTTTTCCCATGTGAACGCGTCTTATCTTAGTCAGAACTATGTTTTGAGTGATAGGATTCTCAGGCATGTCTTTCTGCACATTTTTCCTTTTTCCTACACCTCGTTCTGATGCACGGATCTTCCGATATTAATTTTTAATTGTGTTTTTTGATCCATTTTTGGTTTTTTTGCATGTGAACGCCCTGTATTTCCCCCGGAACCCCCGTTTCACATTTTCCCTGCCTTCCCCCTGTCGTCCTGCCCACTTTTTGTTTTTACACCATTTCGTTTTGACGATCGGATTGGGAGTTATTAATTTTTCTTTATTTTTATGTGTTTTCGTGCGCCTCGTCTCGTGCGTGAACGCGCCCGTTTTCGATTTTACGCGTCTTAACGCGCCCCGTCGCGTCCGCGTGCCTCGTCCCATCATGCGGGCGCTCTTCCGATCCCGTCACGGTAAATTTTTTTACCCCGCCCCGTGCACGAGAACGGGACGGGGGTATGCCTTTCCCTCATGGGCCCCCCGCCCATTCTTTCCCCTCGGCCCCTACCCACCCCATGACCTCCTCCCGCCCATTACCCCTACCCACCCCAACCCTACCCCTACCCCTACCCACCCCATGACCACCTCCCGCCCATTTCCCCACCCCCACCTTTCCCTACTCCCCCCCCCTTCCCTGACCCCTCCCCACCCTAACTGCCTCCCTCCCTACCTCTCCCCTCCTCTGCGTGCTCCCTCTTTTCCCCTCCTCCTCCATTCCTTCATCCTCCCGTACATTCTCCTCCTCTGTTCCTCCCTCTCCTCCATTTTCTCCTCCCTCTCCACCCTCCTCTTCTTCCCCTTCTCCTCTGCTCCTCCCCTTTTCTTTTTCTTACCTTACTCTTCTCCTCCCTCCCTATTCTCCCGCCCTGCCTGCTATTCTTCTCCTCCACCTCCTTCCTCTCCTGCTTCCCCCTCCTTCCCCTCCTTCACCTCCCTCTTCCCCGCCTCCAGCCCTCGTGGCCCCCGCCGGTGGTGCCCCTCACGTCGCCGTGCCCCTGCAGCACGTGGCCGTCGCCGTGCCCCTGCAGTCCGTGGCCGTCGCCGTCGCCTGGCTGCCCACCCTCCTCTGCGCCCCTCCCTGCTCCTGCCGCCCGACAGCGCCCGCTCCCCCACCGCCAGTGTCCTCTGCAGCGATGATGCTGCCCTGTGACGTCGCCCCCCTGCCGCCATGGACGCCGTCGCGCCGCCTTCTGCCCCATGCAGGCCGCCCTCAACCACGTCGTCCCCGCCTGTGCTGCCGCCGTGCCCGCCGTAAAGTCGCCGGCCGCCTGCACGCTCTGCCCCGTTGACCTTCCCCCCGCCTTCGCCCTCCTCCACGTGTCCCTGCACGCCCCCCCTATCCCCCCTTTTCCCACCACACCACACCACATCACTCACACACCCACTACCCCTCTAAGCCCCCCTTCCCCCCCTCACACACACACAATCCCCCACCCCCCCCCATTACCCCCCATCCCACACATAAACACACCCCCCCCACCTAAACACCCCTTCCCCCCCTGCAACCAACCACAGTTCCCCTATCTAAGCCCCCAGTCCCACCATTACCCACCCCACTGCACCCCCACCTAAACACCCCTTCCCCCCCTTCCCTAACAACAAACCCAACCCTCTTACCCCATCTAAGTCCCCTTTCCCCCCACCAACGCCCACACACCCTACCCCCTGCAAGCCCCCGTCACACACTCACACCCTACCCTAACCCACACCCGCCGCTCACACACAAAACCCCCCTTACCCCCCTATATGCCCCCGTTCTCCCGCAGCAGCTCACCACACCCCCTCGAGACACCCTCGAGACGCCGACACACACGCAGGTGTGTACGCGCGAGTGCGTGATTGAGATTGCTTGTGCGTGTTCGTGTGCGGGATCGTGTGCGGAAGATCATTAGCCGGTTGCTGACACACAGTTGCCCCACCGCCTATTTCTAGGTATTTTCCCAGATTTTTAATTCAAACACCCGAACCCTTTAAACAGAAAAAACAATCATTGAAAATTAAACAAAAACCAACATTAACCAACCTTTAAAATTCTGCAAAAAAATTCCAGAAAAATTTAGAAAAATTCCTACTATTTCTATAACCACTTGCGTATTTTTTTCTAACCTGTAACTTTCACGAAAAAAAAATTCAAATCATTTTACAAACAATTCAAAATTCTTTTCACAATACTTAAAAAAAAACAATGAATAAAATTCATTAAAAATGCTAAAAAATTCCAACTTAATTATCGAAAAATTCCTAACAATTCCATTAACATTTTTCCTTATTTTTGGCATATTTTCTAAGCTGTAAAAATACTTCATTACCCACCTAAATTCATCAAACCAAAAAACAAAAAAATACAAAAATCAACAATCAAATAACATAAAAAACAAAATCCTTTTTTATCAAAACACCAACTAAACATCTAGCAAACAAATCCAGATATTTTTTGGATTGAGGAGAGCGCATTCTTTGCATTCACATACACCCATTACCATGTATTTTTCTTTTCTTTTTTATTTTTTATTTTTTCCAGCTACCCCAAACATCACGATTAATTTCTTTAAAAAACACAAAAACAAGATGAACCCTAAACACCACCATGGCACGCGCATTCGCGCTAAACACACCATTTTTTAAATAAAAATAAACCAACCATTCACTTAGCACGCGCTAAGTGCGCTCAAGAGGCACTTTAATATTTTTAATTAAAATGAACCAGCCATAAGAGCACGCGCTGGCAAAAAAGCGCTCCACATCACCTTAATTTTTAAAAATGAACTTGCATTTAGAGACCCAGTCTGGGTATCGAAGTCCGGGATTCGGATTAAAGCACCGCTTTAACCTAATAATTGGTAATTAATTTTTAAGAAGGACCGCCGTTTTCTTGATAAGGTTTACCACTTAATAAAAATTCACCCATTTCTTAATAATTTATTAAAATGCACCTTTCATTAAATTAATTCCCCCTCACTGCACTTATTTTCCCTTTTTAATGACCCCGTTTCGTGGGATGGGTATGTGCAGTCTTTGGAGTTGTCGCCATGGTCAAACACATGATTATCAACAGTTGTGGTCTTGATGTGTGTGGGTTGTTGTGATGTTTTGGTTTAGTGTCTTTGTTACGGTTAAGGGTACGGTGTGTAGTTCTTTTTCTTTATTGCCTGATACGGGGTTTTGGGTGTTTGCATGTTGCATAGCATGAAGCTTTCGGTCGCATAAGTCTAGAGGTCATGTCGAATTTTTTCTAGGCTATGGTTTGCTTGGGGATAGTTGGTCGAGTCACGTTTTATTGTTTTGGTTGATATCTTATCCTTGGTTTTTGTCTGTTGCTTTGCAGGCATTCTCCTTGATTGTCTGTGTTTGTGGTGTGTATGTAACCATCTGAATGGCGCCTTCTCACGCTCCTCCCCCTATCCAGTATATCCCACTAGTCAGTAGGGATTACTCTTCCCTACTCACTTTTGAGCCTCTCACGAAGGCGGGACTCGCTGCTTTTGTGGCTACCTCCTTTCCATTGCTTCCAGAGGATCCATCGATGTGTGATGAGTTTCTGGCCTCCTACAGCAAGAAGTCGGGACTGGTCCAGGGTATTTCTATGACTTTGACACCTCGAGGCCTAGGGAAGGCTCTTTCTCTTCCCTCCAAAGGTGAACCCTTTGTTACCACTCGCCAGCTTTTCTCTAATGAAGAGATTTTGAAGCTGTTACAAAAACAGACAAGGGAAATTCTGGATGTTAAGAAGGTGATCAACTCTTCAGGAGTTTCATTTTCCATGATCACTGATCATGTGTGGAAGATGGTCTGTCAGTTTCTCTAGGACAGGTTTATGCCTGCAAAAATGCCATCCCAGTACTTGTCCAAAGAGCTTTTCACAGCTTCAAGGATGGTGTTGAAAGGAGTCCTATTGATTGGAGCACTTATCTACTCACTAAAATGGATCAACATTTCGTCAAAGTCACCAGGGGCAATGTTACTAGTGTCACCTATGGATCGTACTTATCTGCCTTCTTGACCTACTCAGGTTTACAGAAGAGTGTGCCTCCACCTCCTCCATCAGATCCAGTACCTCCTCCTCCACCTTCAGATGAGTCAGAACCCATTGATATAGAGGATGATGATTCTCCGCCTCCCCTGGTCATACAGCGCAAATGCTTGAAGCGGGTAGCAGATAAAGCTCCTTCAGTTCTTCCTTCAGTGCCCATTCCTGCTACCTCTGGCAGTGATCTCCCTGGTTATCTCACATGTAATAACCTCTTCAGAGCACATCGAGAAGGTTCGTTGGATATATCAGTCCCCTCACTAAACAGTCTAGTCTCAGGAGATGCAATTCATTTTCTCTGTAAAGACATTCAGAGTTCCATTGAATTGTTAGTGACAGCCTGTGTTCAATAGCTGTACGCTTCCTTTTATGAAGAGTTGATGCAGTCTAAGGACTAGTTGCATAAGGCAACATCCGAGTTAGCCTCTGCTAAGGATACCCTAGCAGATTTGTTTAAGTAGATGGAGCAACAAACCCAACTGGTTGCAACCCAACGAGATGAGATATCTTCTTTGAAGATTCAGTTTAATGGAGGCTCAATCAGAGGTTACTAGCCTTTCAGAGGAGAAGGAGAGGATGTCCAAAGAAGCGCAGGAGTTCCAAACTCTTTTAGATGACAAACTTTCAGCCTTACAGACTGCTAATGACACAGTGGAATCACAAGCTTCCCAAATCAAGCAGTTGTAAGATCAACTGGCAAAGTCACGGTCTGTTCCTCCAAGCCCTTATGTTCCCTTGATCCCTTCTCTCTCACACCAGGACTTGGCAGCTCTTCAGAGACAGGCTACCTTGTGTCCTCTCTTCCAAGATAAAGTGGAAAGATTGCAATCCAGAATGGACTTGCTATGGTCTACATTTGAGCAGTTTCAAGAATATGTTCCACCAGACCATTCTTTCTTTGTCCACTATCAATTACAAAAGTTGGCCTTCTACATGAAGCTTTCCACGATGGATTTACCTCTTCTAGAGGATGGATGGAGTGGGGCTTGGTCTGTTGAGTTGTTGACAGAGGTGGTAAGGATGGTGTTTGAAGATTCTGTCTCACGACAGATACCATGTTGATGTCCTACATGTAACTACGCGGAGACTTGTTGATTCCAGATGAGGTGGATATGGCTTGGTATGTGGGGGATGTGGTTTTACAAGCTGTTTTGTATGTCAACCATTTGGAGTTGCGCATAGCTGACATGTTTCAGAGTTACTCCTCTAAAGTGACTAATTGCCCTGATAATTCCTGGCATACCATGATTGATTTTGTGGTCCTGAATCAAAGACAGAACACAGCCCCTACCTATGCCCAGAGTACTAATCAACTGAGGGTGGATCTCTTAGCTTATCTTTCAAAACATAATCCATTTGATTCTACCTTTTTTTATGCCTATCATAGAAGATCTATCTTAGGACCTTCTGTTCCTACCCTACTGTATTATCAACAAATGGCTCACCGATATGATATATATCTTTCCCTCTGTCAAACTAATTCCACAACCATTTTACCCCTTCTTTTCCAACCTTCCTCTTTTCCTCAAATTCCCATCTTTATATACTGCTCTTGTATTGAGGATAGAGTATTTTCCCCTTCTCCACCATGTCCTTTCCCATCCATTCATGTACCTTCTACCTTTCCTATTTATCAGTTAACACCCTTCCTTAGTGATTCCATACAAATTTCAGCCACTCCTTCTTTAAATCATTCTTCCTTTTATGATTTTGCCTAACCCTCTCTTCATCCACTTTTCCTTATTCCATTTCCCTCTCCTAACACTTCTATATCTCAACCACCTCAGTTGGTTAGTGACTATGATGGGTTTGATCATCAGATTTTCAGAAGAAGGGGATGGAGCTCGAATGATTCCCTTACAGGACCTCAGATCAACTGGCCAGTAATTCCAAGAGAATGGACAGCTGCTGCCAGTCAAGCATATCAGAACTATATTCATTTTGCTCAGCAGTATTCAGTCTGCAGATCCTTCAGTGAGATTAACTGCTCATTTTGCTTGGTATCTAGCGTATATGCATAGGTATTCTCATAATGATTCAAAGCCTATTCCAAAGTTGTGCATGAATGTCAATGTGAGCATTGATTCCCAGCAGCAGTTGGATATACTGTATTTTCATGCCCTTTGTTTGCCTGGCAGATACCTTGTCCTGTTGGAAAGGATGTGCTGTCTTCAGTTTTTTCAAAATCCTCCCAAAACATTTGTAGATGAATCCTTGTGTATGGATCGTTTCTGAAATCATCAATCTTTCAAGAGGGATCATCTTCATTGATACCCTTTCCAATGTATGGTGGATGCTTTTTAATGAAAATCTCTCTTTTTGGAGGAGTCATTCAAATGGTTGTGTTGTGTATAGTGTTTGTGTTGTGGGTTAATTTATGTAATAAGAACGTGGTGGTTTCCTATTAGATTGGATTTCGTGCGAGCTACATTTTGAAGAATTGTGGTGATGGGGTCGTGGTTGGAGAGTTGAAGATGCTGATGTAGCAGTAGAAGAAGAAGAAACCTCTTATATCATTTACCAATTTGTTGTGATTTCCAGTTTGATAAGAAGTGTTAATGTATAAAGGGTTTTCCTTTCGTTGTATTTTTATATCAGATACAGGTGATAAGTTGGGGTCGTGGTTGGATGGACTGTTTTTGAAGAGATATTGAAGATCAAAGTTGAGCTTTTTGAATGAACTTGTATTCCCTTTTTCTTGGGTCGCGAGGACGCTTCCTTATTAAGTGTGGGGATATGTTGAGTGTTGAAATGACTTGTTTTTTGGCTGATTTTTGTTGTTTTTGAGAGCTGAATGGTTGATTTTATGAAATGATTATTAATTATGTTTTGGAAGTTCATGATGATTTATTAGTAGAGATGTGAGGTTATGTGATGTTCTGATAGGTTCTGATTGGTTCTGTATAGCTTCTGTTTTGTTCTGTTTTCTCTCTGTAAGGAGGGATGGATTGATGATTGATGAAGATTGAGATCTTTGAAAGCTTATTGAATAGTTTTTGAGAGTTTGGAATGGTTTGAGTATGAGATATGAGGTTTTGATGACCTTCTGTAACCTTCTGTAGGTCTTCTGTAGAGCTTCTGTTTCTGTTCTGGTACTGTATTGTGACTGTTCTGTATGCTTCTGTATGTGTTCTGTTGGATGAGAGTGTAGCTTGGGAAAGTTTTCTAGCCTTGGAAAGAGGTGAATACAAGTGCAAAAGAGCTAAAAGAAGTGAAAGAAGTAGCTACTGAAGACTCAAGTGAAGACTGAAGTGAAATGATAGTAGTGAGCTATGAAAAGACACTGTAGTGGCTCTGGTGACTCTTCATATTAGACATACCTCTTGGGAGGGGTATCCACGACCTAAGAAGGATTATTGAGAGTGATTTTGAGAGATTGTAGTGAGAATATGATGTATTATTGATGGAGAGAGAGAGAGAGAGTCAGAGATAGCCAATTCTACTAAAACAGAGTGATTGTATGTGAGAGATTGAGAGAGAAGACTATGAAGATATTAAAAATGAATACTATGTGATGTATTTCCATTCAAAGATGGTGTATTCCTTTTCTTTCTTTGTTATATTGATGGATTTTGTGAAGATATTGAAGAATATGGTTGATTCTATCAAATCCGTGGGAGATCTACATGATGCTGCATGAAGATTTGTTGTGCCTGGTGTTATTTTCTTCATTGTGATCATATAAAACCTAATAAACAAGCTTGTTGATGTTACAAGATAGATTTTCTTGTAAGAGAATTCCCTTTTCCTTGGTGTTCCTCTTGGGGCTCCATATTGGTTGCAATATATTGATGGTGTTTCTTGCACTTGGATTGTGGAGCTACTTGAGTGCTTGGGAGAGGAGGCAACTAGATCAGGCATGGAGGTAAGCTCACTACACACTCCCAAAGACTTCCAAAACAACTAAATGTCATACAAAATCTATCAAAAATCCACCATTCAATACATAAAAACAACAAAAATCAACCCAAAAAATCAAGGCATTTCAACCCTCATCATATCCCCACACTTAATCAGGTAGCATCCTCGCGAACTAGAAAAAAGAGAATACAAGTTCAAAATATAGCTCATCCCGATCTTCTTTAGCTTCTTCAATAAACACCATCCAAACAGGACCCCAAATTATAACCTATATCTAATAAAGAATTACAACGAAAGGAAAACACCTTTATCCATTATCATAACTTTGAAAGATAAAAGCATGACAAACTATTAAAGGATATAAGAGGTCCTACATCTTTGGATCTTGAACTATCCATTTAACATCATTATCACCACGAATCTTCAAAAAGATAACTTCTTGAACATTGTTGAATCTCCAATCACCATGACCCCATCATACAGAATAACCATATCACACACATACTTAACACAAAACAACCATATGAATGGCACCTCCAAAAGAGATATCATTATGAATCATCAAAAATTACATTCATGGGTATCAATGAAGATGATCATGTTTGAAGGATTATTGATTATGAAAGTGATCCATAGAGAAAGATTCATCTATAAAAGTTTTGGGAGGATTTTGGAAAATTTGCAAACAACACATCCTCTCCACCTAGACAAGGTATCTGCTAGGCAAAAGAGAGGCAAACAAAGAGCATGAAAGTACAAGATATCCAATTATTGAGGATCAATAGTCACATTCACATTCATGCACATCTTTGGTATCGACTTCTGATCATTATGTGAATGCCTATGCATATATGCCAGATACCAAGCTAAGTGAGCAGTCAATCTCACTGAAGGATTTGAAGACTGTGAATTCTGCTGAAGCAAAATAAAGATAGTTCTGGAAAGCTTGACCTAGCAATCATCCATTCTCTTGGAATTAATGGCCAATTGATCTAATGTCCAGTAAGTGAATCTCATGCACTCCATCCTCGTCTTTTAGGACTCTTCTAATCAAAGTTTGCATGCCCACTAACCAACTGAGAAGGATGAGGGATGGAAGTAGTAGGAGAGGGAAGAGGAACTAGTGAAAAAGGATGAAGGAATGGGTAAGAAAAATCATAAAATGAAGAATGAGATAAAGAGGGATTAGCTAAGAACTTATGAGAATATGCTAAAAAGGATGTTAATAAATAGGCTGAAAAAGTGGAATGAATATTTATAGATAGGAAAGGACAAGATGAAGGATGGTACTCGATCCTCAATAAAAGAATATTGAGTGAAAATAGGAATTTGAGAAGCATGTTGAGGTTGAACCGATGGGATTGACGATGGTAAGCATCAAAGAAAGATAAATCAAAAGGCGATTGTTTTGAAAGGTATACTAAGAGGTCTGGTCAATGTTCTACACATGGTGTCCGTAGTCACAAATTCTTCAAAAACTATTCTAGCCACATGAGTCAATAAATCAGCACACCAAGCTCCACTCCAACCATCCTCTAGAAGAGGAAAATCCATCATTGAAAGCTTGATATAGAAGGCGAGCTTCTGTTGTTGATAATGAACAAAGAAAGAGTGGTCTGGAGGAACAAACTCCTAAAACTAGTCAAATGAAGACCACAATAAATTGATTTTGGACTGAAGTCTTTCCACCTTAGCTTAAAATAAGGGGCATAAGGTAGCATTCCTTTGAAGGATTGCAAAATCCACAGGGGATAAGGAGCATAGATGATTTTAAGAGCCAATGTTTACTTTCACGTCATAGAATATGTGGCAAAACTTGTATTTTAGACTTTCGAAAGTGTGGCGATTTGTTCTCTAAACCAAAGATACCCTAAAATCGATTAGCGAATATTTTTTATGAAAATAATAAAGTAATAAAAGGTTTAAAGTGTTATTTTGAACTCAAGATGGTAAAGTTTTCTTAATAATAACATAGAAAAACATTGAATGAAAGATAATGCAACCAATGACTGTGTTATTGCCAAGAAAATAGTACAACTAAAGCAAGGTAAATCAAGTCAATACATATTGATGAAAGCTCAACTTTCCTGTAAGCAAATACCTATAAATAATGTATTGATGAGCCATAGTGCAACATTCACTTGGATTGTCTATACAAAAGCTTCACCATTCAGGTTGATTACACAAAGAGAAACTTGATTATCTTAGGCTTTCCATCCATCAGTACTAGGAACTTCATCATTTTCATGTAGTTTTGTTGATGATGATGATGGTATTGATGTTGATCCTGTGTTGATATCTAATTGAATCGCCAAGTATTGACTGATATCCAATATGCTAAAGCTCGGTCATAGGGAAAGTTCTCTACTGAGTACTGATGGGAAACATACAATCTCATGCAAGTATCCAAGTTTGTACTTACCTTGTTGCACACCTTGTTTTTTTTAAAATGCCATAACACTAAACATTCTTTCATCCTCCACAAATCCTAAAATCATTGTTTGAGCCAAGTCAACAAGGCAAAAATATACAGGCATACGATATTTGATAACTTGAATCATGCTTAACCTATTTCATAATCGAGTAATTGCACCTGATTTTGTAGGCTACTCTACAAGTTTTGTAAATTGATGCCACATGGTCTCTCCAAAGCATTGTGATTGTTGCAAAAGTGCATCTCCATCTATTACTGAGAAGGTTGCATCAGACCCTTGCAATATTGCAACATTTTCCCAAAGTGATATTTAAGAACATACACTCTTTTCTTGAAATCTTCTTAAAGAGCATGCATGTCTTGCTTATGGTTCCAAAATTATGGATAAACTATTGACATTGCCTCCAACAGTTCATCTCTTGGAAACTGTTCTCTTATTTCCTATGGCACAGACCATGCAACTAATGCTAATGTGATTTTTAACACTCTCCACCACATTATTAAAAGTTTTCATCTTTACAGGCTGTCTTCTAACAAGCCGTCCTCGAACTCACTTCCTAGAGACATAAAGATGTATCAACCTTGAATGTATTTTGATGCACAATGTACCATTTTTATTTATCTTTAAAAAGCTCTTTCTAGGTTCTAATTGAAAGTTCATGATCTCATGCCATCTTTTGAATCTCTCCTCGTGTAAGGGATGATTCATATCTACATAAAAAGAATCTAATGCCAAGCATACCATCTTTCGAATATTGCTATATTATTCAATCATATACATTATTCTCTTTTTAGCAAGCTTCACAAGGACATTAAGCTCTGCAAGCAGAGGAACAATTCCTATAAAACAAAGATACAAAATATTAGATATCAAACTTAGAAAGAAGATACAAGCAGTATATCGACTCCAAAAACATTGAAATACCTATCAATGTAAGTAATGTCTCTAAATCTATCAAAGCTCTTAAAAGCTCTAATGCCTCGTCAGTCTCCTTCGACTTCTGAGATGCAAATCTATCCATGAGTCCTACTAAAGATGGGTACTTCTCCAATAATCTCTTGGTTGGAAAGTACAAGATAATTTTTATAAGATCCAAGATGCACACTCGACTTTCTTATATACTTAAAAGATATATGGTGAATATTATGCTAGTGTGCAGAGAGAGAACAGATGAGAGAAAAGCAAAATGGAGAGAGAGAGAGAGAGAGAGAGAGATTGACAACACACTAGGGACTGGAAGATGGGCCAGTCCCCCCCTTGTGGAGTTATATTATTGACAAGGAGCAAGCTCCTCTGTTACATATAAACCAGTTCTTAACTTGTAGAACTTGGGAACAAGATCATGGTTCCTTCTTGCACGGTATACAACCGGTTAACACTTTTACAACTTGGAAGTTAGCCTTTTGATCCTTCTTGAGTCTCTCCTTCTCTCCTACACAATATGTGTAGGGCTTTCCTCCTGGAGCTTGATTTCAGCAGAGCTTCTATAGCACTTGGACCTTCTCTTCTCCTCTTGGAACTTGATTTCAGCAAACCTTCCGCAGCACTTGCTCCTTCTCTTCTCCTCTTGGATGCATGCAAAGTGATGCTTCCTTCACCTCTCCCATACCCAAGGAGAGCCTCCTCTTTTATAGGCTTTCAAGAGCTTCTCTTCTTGGAGAGAGACTTGAGTGCCAAGATTGGAAAGGTTGATCTTCATAAAAATATGTGGCTGTTTCAGTTCCTACTCTGTAGCACCAATTTCCAGATATCTCTCTGTACATTGTTCGAATGGAAAAACGTCCCACACAAAATTTGTAGATCTTGTCGTTTCTGATAACCCTACAAGGCCATTTTTAGAGATCAACTTTCTATCGTAAGATATTTTAAAAATAGATTCACCATGTCTATTTTAAGAAAAACAGCTTTTTAAACTCTACTCTTAAGTTCTTATGTTCCATACAACCACCTTGAGCCATAGATAAGGAGAGTTCATTAGATTGCATTAGGCCTCAATCTTAAGATTGACTTCCCACAAAAGCTTATGTTATCTTAGACCTTAGAAAGTGAAAATCGCTTCTCTCCTCACTTCCAGAGAATCACGTCTCTCGTCTTTCTTAGTGAGAGAATTACCTCTCTCGTTTTTCTTAGTGAAAGAATTGCTTCTCTTCTTAATTCATTAAGAGAGACAATATCTTAAATCTTGACTTGTAAGGGAGAAGATGACCCCAAATGAATGTAATGCTCATTAACACACAAGTAAACATTCTCAGGTGTCCCTGGATACACACATAAATACATATACACAATGCTAATGCACTTCGTCGTCTTAGAACTCAATCCAACTTCATTTATGTATAACTCCTTGGTTCTTGTGTACACTCTTATACTTGGTAGACACTTCCTTCCCCCTTCATAACTTGAACTGCCTGTGCCAGATATCCCAGTCACAGTGCTCTGATCACCCCATAAGTGATGCACTAGGAATACTGATCTCTAAATGGTCTCATGGCCATGCTAGATCATCATCAACACTTAAAGAAAAGTGAGTCATTAATTTATTGACATAAATTTACTAAATAGAGAATCCATAATAAGCAAACAATTTAGTGGCATCCCTCTGGTTTCTAAATAGTTGACCTCAACTGTAGAGGGGATACATACTCCTTAAGAAGATCTAGAAAGTCTTGTAATTCTCTCTCAGTCATAAACTGCTGAGTGTCCAATGGGGGATAATTCTTAAATTTAACCAGATACTTTCGTAATACCTTGCTTGACCTTAGAGTATTGTCCTATGGTATAAAATTCTTTCAGGCACAAGGAACTCTTTTGTTTCTTCTATGATAGGTAGATCTTCCTTGATTGGTTCCATGGGAGGTTCTCCAATATAAGGATGTAGCAAACTTATATAGATAGCATTATGAATGTTCCAATGACTTGGTAGATCCAAACAAAAAGTAACATCGTTTATCTTATCTGTGATCTTAAAAGGGCCATAATAGCGATTAGAAAGCTTAACCACTTTACCCTTTTGACCTTTCTGCTTCTTCAAATGAGCCTTCTTAAACTTAAGAAGAACATACTGTCCCAACTTGGTATCTAACTTACAACAATGCATTAGGGCCAAAAACGCTTCAAAAAAGGCACTTGTAAGAAAGTGATTAAGTTGCTAATTATTTGAGGTTTAGGAAGAATGAAACCTCTAAATTTGGTTGTCCAGATGTGATTAATGAGAGAATATTTGGTTTATTGAAGAGGTCGGCCATTAATTGGCCTCATATTTTAATCCAGGTTAGGGGTCACCTTTTCGGTCGTTTTTGTCTTGGAACTTGAGAGATTTTGTATTTTCGAGATTTTTGCACGAAAATCACATTTGTTTGCTCCCGCGTTTTCTTTCTACACACTATTCTCTTTCGCCATTCTTTTTGTTGCACTTGCTTCCTATCACTGTGAGATTCTTGCTCGGTTCATTTGCTAAAATGTCTAGCAATACCTCTTCAAATAACACAGGCGTAAGCACACATAGATACAAGCTAACTGTTCAGCTAGATCCAATTTACACATCTTGGAGAAGTATACATCATCGAGTATTGATAGATGAGATCGAAGCCAACAGGTTGCAAACACAAGGAATTAATCATATAGATTTGTGGGTGGATGGAAATATTTATCCCAGGGATCCTTCTACAGGTAAACCACCTCCTTTTTTCAATGTCCATGACTACATAAGATATGTTGGATAAGGTTACAATGGGATGCTTGGATACTATATGAGGTTATACTCTGCATCTTACACATATATAGCTCAAATGCGTGAAATGAAAAAAGCACTAGAAACTGCACAAACAAATATTTTAGAGTTGACAAGTCAGATTGATATTTTGAAAAATGTTAACAAGTCATTGCAGGATAAGCTAACATGCTTGAGAGAAACTCCAGTAGGATTTAGAGAGAGGAAGAGACCATCAAAAAATATAACCAACTTGTGTGAGAGAGCAAAGAAAAGGAGACTAAATCTTACAAAGAAATGTGTCTCTAACATATTAGGCATCAATATCTGGGAGAATGAGGAAAGAATCGAAATTTTGAAGAAAACAATGAATAAGAAAGATATTTTGAGGATTCTTAAGTCAGCTAAAAATGTGGATTTGAGAGGTCCAACTCTCAAAGAGTTAGTGAAGGACTTAAAAGGCAAGGTGAAAGCAAATGAAATTGTAGAGACGTGTGATACTGTGGGTATAAATCAGAAAGGTTATCGTGCTATCTCTGGATTATGGTTTAAAAATCTTAGACGCAATAGGGTAACCACATTTGGATTGCCCCGAGCCCTTGCAGTTTCAATTGCAAGAATTGCCATGAATCGCAAGATTCCACATGTTTTTGGAGAGTACATTCACATCGAAGGGTCTAGGCCCTATGAAAAACAAAAAAAAGGGCAATTTTTTATTACAATGCGTTTAACAATATATGGGTTGATCTAAAAAAGGTGCAAATTGCAATGGTTCACATGTATAAAATCACAGTAGAAGAAAATTATGGCGTTCTAAAGTTTTCCTTGAAGTTGGATGAAGGACATATTCAAAAGGGACAGAAGATGGAAAGAGTTAGCATTTGCCTCATGAACATGGCATTGGACCACAGCAATGGTGAGGGCCAAGCTCCACTGCATAAGATCCAATCCGAGATGGAGTTTTGGTGGATTGGTGCAGCCCATGTACCAATTGAAAATCATCAAATGTTGAAATGGTTGTTCAACCATATAGGTATTCCAAATATCATTAAGTCTCAAAGTGAAGGCGAAATGTTGGTAGTTGATGGGTTTGGTAATTTTAATGTGGAATGGCATATGAGTGTTGGTTGAAAAACTATCAAATGTATGCTTGGAATATGTAATGGTGCAAATGCAAAATATCCTTGCATTTATTGCACGAAAAGTGTTGGATCTAAAGATTGGAGTAGTTTGTGACCAGTAAGAAGAGCCCCAAATAGAGACTCTATAGATTTGAGTAAATTTAAAAACATAGAAGACATTTGGGATCCCATTCTTTCAATCTCTCTTAAGAATGTTCATATTTGTACTTTGCATGCAGAGATTAGAATAATCGATAAGCTTCTCAGGTTACATCTTAACTACGCATATTCCATTAAGCCATTATCTTTATCAGATGAGTGTATTAATAAATGCCAGGCATTACTATCAAAAATGGAATTTCATGGAGGCCAAGTTCACTTGAGAAAGGATCCAATACTTTCAGGAAAAAAAAAAGATATCTTGGCCGATGTCTCTATGGGAGGCTCAAAAGCTAGACGATTCTTAGGAAACCATTCAGGAAAGCAGGTGAATGCAGCTTGGGAGTGTTGGAGAGAGCTATGTGAGATCACAACAAATGTTGCAAGCATGCTGAGGCTTGCGTTTCTTAGAATGGAGGTTTAGATATACCTTGATATTTTTCTAAAACTCCTTAGGCAACATAAGGCAATATATACATATGCGGAAGAGTTCAAAAGATCAATCACAAATCTTGTTCAGGCGATAAAAGAGGAATGGGGAGAAAAAGATCACTTTTCATCTGGTAAAGTAACAATTATTTAATATGGGTTTATTTTGACAGGTTTTTCAATTGGTATAAAATGAGTGTTACTTTGTATTGCAACATATTCTTCATATTCATGGGCCTTACTTTGTGGAGGAGCACGGCCCCTTAGCAACTTATAGTAGCCAAGGCATGGAAAAATCCCACTATCAAGCACACACAAGCTATTTTCGAAGCACAAGGCATGGGGGAGGAGTTACAAAAAGCAATGATTTTGAGGAGCTATTCAATTGGTTTTTTCACTTTCCAAAGCTCTCACATTCTCTTCCTCCTCAAGGATCTTTCCTCTATAACATAGAAATTTTCTTCTCTTGTAACCAGCTATGGATTTTACAACAGTTCAATTTGTAGCCAAGGCGTAGGATGTGAAGGCCAAAAAGTATCATGCTCTAGAAGCAGAATAACCTGGACCGTAGCCAAAAATCCTAATTGCTGCTGTCTTTTCTAAAAACATTACTTTGTGGGCATTATATTGTAATCTGAGAAACCTAGAAGCCTTGTAAGAGCTTTAATACAAAGTATGGGCCATGTTGCATCCTCTGAGAAACTACTATGAAGTACTAAAAAGGAATTAGGGTCAATCCTAGCTAAGTAGTGGCCAAGTGCAATGTCTTTCAATGTACTACCACTAGCTCTCGATCCTTTCCCACATCCCAAGAAGTTATCTGAATTAGCAATCTCCAACTGCAAATAAGACCCATACCAAATGAGTGTGGAACTCAAACCTACCAATGTGTAAAAGCAAATTTGAAATAATCTTACCACTTGGTTTTCATCGTACTCCAATTTAACTGGATTCCGTAAATTTATTGATGATGATGTCTCGTTGGTGTTTATCAATTCTTTAACGTACTCAGACTGGAAATCCCAAGTTGGCTTTGCATGCGATCGAACTCCTCATTAGTAATACTTAACTCTTTCTCAGCATCTTTTGTCTTGTCAAAACAAAGAGAGAGGGCTTCACCAGCATCAATAAACTTATCATCTCTAGTTTCGATATCAAGTTTGAGTATCTCTTCCTTTGATTCATTCTCTGTGCCAACTATCCCATTTGCAGCATCAAAAGCCTCTGCAATAATGGCTAGACAATAATCTTCCCTAAGATTGAAAAGTTTTTGAATATCTGACAATAATATGTACTCCTTCTCCTTGAAAGGTATAGATGGTAGAGAAGGAACAGTGTAGTGAGAACTCTCATCAGTTGCAAGGTTTGCATTTCCTTGGCTCTCCTCAATGATGGTCTCAGCTTTGAACTGAGCAACATCTAGCTTCTCAGCAAATAGAAGCCTCAAAATCTACATCTACAACCTTCTCTGTTTCCTTTTCATCTGCCAGGTCATCTAACATACAAAAGCTAGTAGACTTTGCTCCTTCTACAGCCCTTGTGCGGTATCGGATTAAGAATCTAGGAACGAACGAGAATATGGGAACGCAATAGGCCATGCCGAATCGAGACAAGAAGAAGGCTATGCTCGAAACGACGCGAGAAGGTAAACCCAAAAAAAAACGAACACTCGCCCTCGCGCCGTATCGAGAGACGAACGAAGAAGTCTGAAAAGGCAGCCGAAAAAGCTGTACAGATGACCGACAACTCCTTATATAGGGCATGCAATTATGCCACGCGGCACTAGCCATTGGGCACCAACACGTGGCATTAGCCATTGGGCACTGACACGTGGCACTAGCCGTTAGGCCAAGACACGTGGCACTACCATGATGCGACACGTGGCCGGCAAACACGTGGCAAACACATGGCTTGATCGTTAGTTGACATGTGGCATATAGACGTTAGGTGGACATGTGGCACAATTAATGCAAGACACGTTTCACGACACGTGGCATGGTTGAAAAGGATATATAAGAGACTCTTTTGCTTAGTGTACACTTTACATTCTCTCGAGCTCTCGCGCCGTGCTTGCCTGATACGGAGCGATCCCACTTCTGCGCCTATTGCGTTCCTCTCCTATTGCGTTGTATCGATTGCCCTCGCTCGATACGGAGCGAGGGTGCTTCTACGTCTTTCCCGATTTTCTCATTTCGCGTCGTTTCATGGCCCCTTGTTCAATACGGAGCGAGGGTGCTTCTACGTCTTTCTCGGTTTCCTCATTTCGTGCAGTTTCGTGGCCCCTTGTTCGATACGGAGCAAGCATCTTTCCCATTTTCCTCATTTCACACCATTTCATGGCCCCTTGTTCGATACGGAGTGAGGGCATCTTTCGATGGTCCACGTTATTGCCCTCTCGCATCATATCGGACTGGCTTTTTGCGGGCGTTGGAGTTGTGCTTATCTCCGATACGACGCGAATGCTCAGATCCATCTTTCGCGTTTGTTCCTCCTCACGCCATATCGTGCTTGCTGCACACCAAGCAAATGCTATCTTGTCAAATTTTCTAGAAAATTCCTATCTCTCTTTTGTCTTTCTGGCTCTTTTATTTCCTCCTCTGCATGGCAAGGACAAGGCAAACTACAAGAAAAGTTTATGTAGATAGGAAGGACACTAGGGGTAGAAGGAAGTTACAATTTGATGAATCTGAGGAGGAACTCCCTTCAAATATTGCTGAGGCTGGGCCATCAGAGGCCCTAGAAGATATTGCCACAGAGATCCCCCCTACACCAGGTTTTGGCCAGGCATCTTCCATGGAGTTAAAGCATTCCAGTGTAGAGAATGTTTCTTCTCCTGAAGTTGAAGAAGCTAAGGGTGAGGCTTCCCCTGTGAAGGATTCATCCCCTCCAATTGCACCCGAGCCTACTTTTGCTCCAGCCAGTGAGCCTCCCAAGTCACAAAAGAAAAAGGGGAAGTCTCGGTTCTTCTACATGCAAAGGCGTTTCAGTGAGATTAGAAAAGCCCAGAAAGCCACAGATCACGTGATTCCAAAGGCTGCTTTCATAAGAGTTGTAAAAGAAATCTATGACAGATTGTCTAGAGTGGCAACTATCTCTGGTTTTCATAAGAAGTGGCAACTCTCAGCAATTCTTGCTCTACAAGAGGTGGCAGAAGATTTTCTCATTGATTTCATGAACGATGCTTACATTGCCGCTGCGCATGCTCATAGAATTACCCTAATGAATAAAGATTTCAGCATGATCAGAAGAATCAGATATAGGTTCAATAAAGTGTTGAGGCCCTTGCCTTCCACCGATCAAAAAGCCTATGACATCCTTAACATTCCCTCGAAATTTTCCAGGAAAGGGAAAAAGCCAAAGGTCGAGGATGTCAGTCACCTTTACTCTACAAGGGGTGCCACTCAGTAGGAGTCTATCTTGAAAGAAAAAAGGCAGGAGGTCTTGGAAACTGAAGATAAAGTTTACAAGAGAAAAGCCGCATCACATGGTCCCATCAACTACGAGAGGATGGGTAAAGTGTATGGGCAAATATTTGTGAATGTTTCTGCGGAACTTGAGAAGGAGGATTACCTTAGTATATCTCCTGAGGACAAGCCCATGTTGGAGAAAAGGGATGTCCAACTATCTGACTCCGTTGTTTTTTGTTGCATAAGGTAAGGCTTATAGGTTCAAGTATATTTTATATGTAATTTGTATTGATTTTGATCGATTCAAATAGCTTTTGCTATTGACTGCAGGGCATTCGTCTCCTCTCTCACTCCTGATATCTCTAGAGCCATATATGTTGTTGATCCACTTCTCTCAGTGGAATTATTTGCAAGATCTGGGTCTAATATTGCACCATTCTTTCGTACTTTTGATAGTGTGACAAATTACCATATCTTTTTTCCTTGTGTAGAAATGTATTTTTCTTTTCTATAGAGGAAAATTTATATTCATTTTTTTTTTACCCTTTTTCTCACCTCTATTTTGAATTTGCAAAGGGCATTGGATTCTTATCTATACCAACTATCTTACTAGAGAAATTATCTTTATGAACTCTCTCAGCGGTATTCATGGCCAAGCACGAATGTATGTTGAAAGAAAATTACTTGCTTTGATTATATTTACAAATTATATTTTGAACTAACAAAGCTTCCTTTTGTAGTGCTGGTAGACTTGTTTCTACGTTTTTGGATACTACATATGAGGTTCTTGCTGATCGTCAAAAGCCTTATATGTTTCTTCTACAAGAAGTACCATTGCAAAGTGATGTGCATTCTTGTTGATGGAGAGTTATATCAAATATTTGCAGAACAGTGGATTCAAAGTTGCTACAAATAGAAGGAGTGAATGTAAGTTATTAATTTCATTTGAATTTTGTGTGACCCTTATCATGATGTCTTTTCACTAACTTATAACATTTATTCTTACAGTGTAGAGACTATCCTAATTCGTATGTTTGGTGGATAAGGGAGAGATGCATTGAGTTGATTTTGGACAAGGCAATCGCATCATATGATCTTGACTCCCCTCTTCCTCCCAAAACTTCAATGGCCAAGGGCACAAGCAAGGGAAAGGGCAAAGGCAATGGTAATGGCAATGGCAAGGGAAAGGGCAAAGGCAATGGTAACGGCAATGGCAATGGAAATAGCAATGGCAATGGCAAGGGCAAGGGCAAGGGCAAGGGCAAAGGCAAAGGCAAAGGCAATGGCAATGGCAATGGCAATGGCAATGTCAATGGCAATGGCAATGGCAATGGCAATGGCAATGGCAATGGCAATGGTAATGGCAAGTCAGCCACAAAGACCACTACTGCCGAGTCTAAAAGAAAAGGAATGCCAACTCTTACTCCTCTGAAATTTGATCCATCCCCTCTTAAGCCCCAAGAAAAGAGAGTACATATGAAAGTGAAATTCTTTCAAGAAGCCACAAAGCCAACAAAGGAGAAGGCAGCAGATAAAGAAGAATCAAAAGAGCAAACATAAGCATACGCAAGCATTATTATTTTGGTTTTGTACATTTATATGACATTTTTGTACCTCATGATGTAATGAACTTCTTTTTCACTTATAAATCGAATGTAATGTACATTTATTTCTATATATTCGAAAGGCAACTTGCTTCATGATAGCTTATGAGTTCCCACTAAGAAATATCTTAAGGACAGTCACTCAATTAAGATAAATTCCTACAAAGTTTTCATTCTCAAGGCTCAAAACTCACAATTGTGGGAGACAAACAACTCATACAGGAGAAAGAGCGCTCAGCTCTTTTACCAATTGTTACGCCATTCACTTTGAACTTATATCTAGGGGATGTATTGTCTAGCAATTCTAAGGTATCCCTCACATATTTCAAACTCCAATTGGAAGTAACATTCACCTTCTTTGCTTCTTCATGCGGCAAAATGTGCACCGCAAGTTTATACAGTGTGCAATCTGTATCGGAATCCAAGGGAACCCAAATACCCAATCTTAGTTTATATCTCATGTAATCAAAGCCCAAAGCAAGAGTTTGGCAAGGGATACTGTAATCCAAAGCCAAGGATTGAGGGCATGCACTGCACCTCAAGATATCACCCTTATGGTCGCACTCTCTATATTTCCAAAGCGTCCCTATAGTGTTGTCCAAATCCTCTTCCGAAAAGTTTTTACTTAGCCAGGATACCTTCGTTCTTTGTAAATTTGTTGTTTTGAAGTAAGCCACGAAGATATGGAGGGGTACAAACCATAATAAAGGTATTCTTCTTGAGATCCTTCCATCTGTCATGGACTTTTGAATATCATGAGATATTTTGAATTTGAAACTTTGCATCATTGCCTTGTGAAGAATCTCCCAGTTTAGAGATGAAAGACTTGGCAATGGCAAATCTTCGATATGCCCATACCTATCCGCTCTAGAGGAAACCACATACTGTGCATAATATATAAAAACCTTGCATTCACTAAAAAAAGACACAGTTTGATCATCATAAATAATGTCTGCCAATACCTTATGAATGGCATGGAAAGTCCCACTTACGCTTTCCACAGGTTGCCATTCAAAACTTGTTGATGGAAAGATATCTGCAATGAAGAATCGGTTGTTAGTACTTGCCTAAATGGAAAAGAATTACATACGTTATTCAACTAATAACTTACAATGTGTTTATTAGGGAACACATTTGTTTGGAGGCAAGTGTATATCCTTGGCCATGTAAACATGTTGCACCTTGACAAACCACCCTTCGGGCATAATTTTGAAGGCAATGATACGCCCCTTCCAGTGATGTTTTATATCATCTCGTTTTCTTCTTTTCACCTTATGAGAGCCCTTGCAAGATGGTAGCATGGTAACCCAATCGTTTACACTAAAGATTTTGGGCTCCCAATTTCCCTCTGCTCCCTGGCTATAGACTGTGCAAGAGTGTATTAAACGAGAAGGGCGCCTAGAGGAAGCCATGAAAAGAATGAAAGCGCAGAGAAAGAAGCTCAAAGAGGGGTGAATGAACTAAAAAGTAGCGTCAAGAACACAAATGAATATGTATTGGGTGCCAAAAAGAATATTGAAAGATCTCCCGAATTTCAAAAAACTCATTATTAATTTCATCACATCTCTGTCATGTATTTTGTCAGATTTGTGAGTAAATAAGGTCTTTGGGACTCCAAAACATGTCAGACTTTGGGGATTTTGGCTAAAAAAGAAGAGAGAATCACGAAATGGACTCCACTATATCTAAAAAAGAGGAGACAAGAATACCATATTCTTGCACACGTGCCAAACTCTCTTTGGCCTGTTTCTTAGTCCCGTAATTAACAAAAGTGCATTTTTGGAAGTGTTTTTGGCCCTAATGGTTTATCATCTTCACATTTATGCTTCTCTTGTGTCCTTTGGATAGTAGTTTTTACTTGAGTGAAAGTTGTATCAATGTCTCTAACAAACTCATCTACTACAAAGAGCTTATCCTTCATAAGAAGAATGGGGGGTAAATGAGGCTTACCATAGATGATCTCAAAGGGTGCCTTACCAGTATTAGAGTGTACTATGTTATTTTATGTAAACTCTACTAAAGGCAAATACTTTTCCCATTCTCTTTGATCATCAGAGACATAGGATTTCAAAAGGTCGAGAAAAGTAGAATTAGCACTTTCACTTTGCCCATCCATTTGAGGATGATAAGAGGATGAAAATTTTAACTGAGTCTCGAGGTTCTCGAAGAAAGCCTGCCAAAAGAGGCTGGTCATGCGGGGATCTCGATCACTTATAATGGACTTAGGCATGCCATGATGCTTGAAAATATGACCAATGAATAGCTTAGTCATATGATCGGCTTTGATTGTCTTTTGCATAGGTATAAAGTGAGCTTGCTACTGAACCTATCAATGATAGTCCAAATTGCATCGTTTCCTGCTTGTGTGCAAGGAAGCTCCATGATAAAGTCCATGGCTATACTTTGCCAAGGGTAATTGGGAATAGGTAATGGCTTCAGTAGATTAGGTGCTTTATGCCTATCATACTTTACTTTTTGGCATATCTTGCACTCACGGACATATCTTTCAATGTCAACTCTAAGAGTGGGCCAAGAGAAATATATTTCCAATGCTTGAGTAGTGGGTAGAATACCCCTATGTCCAGGATATGGAGATGCATGTGCTTCATCCATTACCTTGTGTCACAATGGTAATGCTATACAAATTTCCTGATGATAATACAAATAACCATCTTGAATCGAGTAAGGTGTAATCAACTGACATGAGTTAAGATGATCCCATATGGTTGAGAAGTCGAAATCATTTCCATACATTTTGGGTAAATCCATGAACTCGTTATGGTAAACAGTTGTGATTGCATTTACTTGAGGTCGCCATGATAGAGTATCTGCTACCACATTCTTAGTTATGTGAAGGATTTAAAAGTGAAACATAGATAAGAAATTTTCCCAACGCATTTATTTCTCTGAGTGCGGAAGTATCTTAGACTTTGGTGATCTGTTTTAATAACAAAATATGCACCAAGTAAATAGTGTTTCCATACTTGAAGAGCATGTACCACCACCATAAGCTCTTTCTCATATACTGGAGCATGTAGCTCATGATCCTTGAGGCGTCGTCTCTCAAATGCTCCTGCATGATGCTCTTGGTTAAGCACAACTTCAATGCAATCCCCAAAAGCATCATAGTGAACTTCAAAAGGTTTTTGAAGATCCAAAACTATGAGAACTGGTTCTTGAGTCACAAGAAACTTAATTCTTTCAAAGGCTTATAGTTGCCTTGATCCCCAATGAAATGGCATTCGCTTCTTAGTAAGGTCATGTAGAGGAGATGCAATATACGCAGAAATTGAGGGCCTCCACTATGGAAGTACATTCTCTCCTATACTATCTATGACTTCCTTATGTAGGTGTAGGCCATTCAACAATGGCTCGAATCTTCTCAAGATCCATTCTCACCAAATTGTGAGAAACAATATGGCTCAAGTAATGAGTTTTCAAAAGGAAAAATGCACTCTTCTTACCATTGACCTGTAGTCTATGCTTGTGAAGCTCTTGAAAAACAATAGATAGATGTGCTCTTCTTCAGACCGTGAAAATATTAGAATGTCATCAAAGAAGACACCTGTGAACTTTGAGTGAGGTCTGAAAATTCTCTCCATCATTCGATTGAATGTGGCACGTGCATTAGTCAAACCAAATGGCATGACTAAGAACTCGTATAGTCCAAACGTTGTACAAAAATATATCTTATAAACATCTTCAAGTGCTATCCATATCTGGTGATAGCCACTTTTGAGATCAATGCGACTAAAGATACTAGCCCCTTGCAACTTATCTAAGATATGATCTATCCTTGGGATAGGAAAACAATTCTTGATTGTAATCTTGTTTAAAGATCTATAGTCTATGCACATATATGGAAAGAACCGTCTTTCTCTTGAACAAGTAAGATTGGAGAGTAGTATGGAGAAGAGCTAGGTTGAACTAACCCTTTTTTCAACAGTTCATTTACTTGTTTTAGGATCTCCTCTTACACACTTGCACTTACTCAGTAAGGTGGTTGGTTAGGTGGTGAACTGCCTAGGATAAGATCAATTGTGTGATCTTGCACTTACTCGGTAAGGTGGTTGGTTAGGTGGTGAACTGCTTGGGATATGATCAATTGTGTGATCTTCTAGGCGCCTGGGAGGTAACTCTCCTGGGAGTGAATCACCAAAACAATCTTCAAATTGTTTAACAAAATCATGTCTATCTTGATCAATTAAAGAGAGGGGTTCTTTTAAAGTCTAAGACTTCGAAACATTAGTTGGTGTTGTGTGTTCCATTAGAGGCATCAAGTGCCCTTGAATCATTAGCTTCTCTTGACTCTCTCACAAAAATCATGTACGTAGAAATAACTTTCTTCATTTCTTTAGAAATGCTAACATGACTAACCATTGGCACAGGCCAATCTCCAGCACTAGCATTGCATACTATGTTTTGACCCTTGAATTGAAATGCAAGGGTCTTTTTAACAAAATCGGAAAGAGGTCTAATCTTGTAATGCCAAGATATACCTAAGATAACATCACAGTTACCAATGGATGCAGGTAGAAAAGATTCTTAGTCATGGTAATCCCCAATTCTAAGATTTAACTTTCCCTATATAGGAGTAGAATTGGCCGTAAGTCCTTCAAATGCCGAACTTGATCCAATTGGTGTTCCCAATCGATCGAGTGAAATTTGTAGCCTTTCAGTAGTATCTTCTAACACAAAATTATCTATGGATCCTGGATCAAAGAGTATCAAAACTCGTTAATTGTTGAGTGTCCCCCAACCCTTTAAGAGTTGTCTCTTCTTCTCATTTGAATGAGTGTTAGTTTGTACATCCAGAATAGAATTTGAGGATGGTGGAGGAGGATCTTTAACCACATTTTCTTCCTTCCTTTTGTGAGGACAATCAGACTTCATATGCCCTAACTCACCACAAAGAAAGCACCTTCCTTCCTCTTTGTACTTTTGTATCTCAGAGTGTGAGAGATACTTGCACTTCTTCTTGTTACCCTCTGGCTTTGAATATTGGTCATGGGTAAAGGTAGGTCTTCTTTGATTAGTAATATCTCTTGGTCGATCATAGAGCTACTCTTATCTAGCTCTAGAAGAACTGATCTCCAACTTTTGAGATGTACTAGGTGTATGCAAACTTTCAGTTATAATGGAAGACTCCATCATGCAAGATAAGGTTTCATGTGGATACACCTTCATGGTTCTGTGTAAATGAGGGAGTAGGCCAGCTTCAAACTTCCTTTTCTTCTCTTCATTGCTGATCTCCATGAAATGAGTAACCTTGAGACCAGTAGACCAAAACTTGCCTGCATAACTAGTGACCTTCTCATCATGCTCTTTTTGGCCTAGCCAATCCCACTCCTTCTTGACATCATTCTCAAAATTAGGAGGCAAGAAATGAGCATAAAACTTCTTCTTGAACTTTTTTCAAGTTGTAGGTTTTCGTCCCTCCAAAATGAGAGTGAACCACCAATTTCTAGCGATGTTTTTCAAGTGCATGCCTACATGCCCGAGCTTGGACTTTTATTACCATCAGAAAAAGCAACTTAAAATTGCTTGACAAAGGCTAAGGCCTTAGCAGGATCTCTCTTACCAAAGTAAGAGTCAAAATTTATGTCCTTATCCCCAGACTTGAAAGTCTTAGTATTCTTAAGCTTGCTCCTCTTATGTCCCTCTTTGTCCATTTGTAGATTGTACGAGACTTAGAACCAAGAAAGTAGGAACTAGAAGATGATAAGGAGGAGGAGGAACTTGAGTAATCAAGGGAGTAGCTGGTTGTTGAGGGAGATGACTCCCTCCTTATCCGCCTCACTCAAGGTCCTGAGGTCTTTTTACTCTTCTTGACTTGAAAGTCCTTCTTCCTTCTAGGAAGCTTCTCATCAATTAGATGCTTTGCACTTTCACCATAAATTGGTGCAATGGTGTTTCCTCCAATATCACCATCTTTTGGAGGATTCAGTCCTTCATAAGTAGCTTCTTTCCTTGTCTTTAAGCTGTCAATCAATTGACGTACTTCGGGAATCTCCAACAAGCTATGATACTCTATCAATTGAGCCTATAGTTGCTCACTTGTAGGCACTTCATCAATTGCCATCTTTACCTTCTTCTTGCAAGAATCACCTTTACTTTGAGAATAGCAAAGAGGCCTCCTCTGATACCACTGTTATAAGATTTGAGATACACGCTCAACTTTCTTATATACTTAAAAGATATATGGTAAATATTATGCTGGTGCAGAGAGAGAACAAATGAGAGAAAAGAAAGATGGAGAGAGAGAGAGAGAGAGAGAGAGAGAGAGAGAGATTGACACAACACACTAGGGACTGGGAAGATGGGCCAGTCCCCCCTTGTGGAGTTATATTATTGACAAGGAGCAAGCTCCTCCATTACACATAAACCAATTCTTAACTTGAAGATATTGGGAACAAGATCATGGTTCCTTGCACAGTATACAACCGACTAACACTTGCACAACTTGGAAGTTGACACCTTTTGATTCTTCTTGAGTTTCTCCTTCTCTCCTACACAATATGTGTAGGGCTTTCCTCCTGGAGCTTGATTTTAGTAGAGCTTCCATAGCACTTGCACCTTCTCTTCTCCTCTTGGAACTTGATTTTAGTAGAGCTTCCATAGCACTTGCACCTTCTCTTCTCCTCTTGGAACTTGATTTCGCAAAGCTTCCATAGCACTTGCACCTTCTCTTCTCCTCTTGGAACTTGATTTCAGCAAAGCTTCCATAGCACTTGCTCCTTCTCTTCTCCTCTTGGATGCATGCAAAGTGATGCTTCCTTCACCTCTCCTATACCCAAGGAGAGCCTCCTCTTTTATAGGCTTTCAAGAGCTTCTCTTCTTGGAGAGAGACTTGAGTGCCAAGATTGGAAAGGTTGATCTTCATAAAAAGATGTGGCTATTCCAGGACCTATTCTGCAGCACCAATTTTGAGATATCTCTATGTATGTTGTTTGGATGGAAAAATGTCAAACACAAAAGTTGTAGATCTCGCCATTTTCGATAACCTTGCTTGGGCGTTTTTAGAGATCGTCTTTCTATCGCGAGATATTTTAAAAATGGATTCACCATGTCTATTTTAAGAAAAATAACTTTTTAAACTCTACTCTTAACTTATGGTCCATGCAACCACCTTGAGCCATAGATAAGGAGAGTTCATTAGATTTCCTTAGGCCTCAATCTTAAGATTGACTTCCCACAAAAGCTTGTGTCATCATAGACCTTAGAAAGAGAAAATCACTTCTCTCCTCACTTCCAGAGGATCACATCTCTCGTCTTTCTTAGTAAGAGAATTACCTCTCTTGTTTTTCTTAGTGAAAGAATTGCTTCTCTTCTTAATTCATTAAGAGAGAAAATACCTTCAACCTTGACTTGTAAGGGAGAGGATGACCCCAAATGAATGCAATGCTCATTATACACAAGTAAACGTTCCCAAGCGTCCCCGGATGCACACATAAATACATATACACAATGCTAATGCACTTCGTCTTCTTAGAACTCAATCCATCTAAGTCCTTGGTTTTTGTGTATACTCTTACACTTGGCAGACACTTCCTTCCCCCTTCATAACTTGTACTACCTGTACTAGATATCCCGGTCACAGTGCTCTGATCACCCCATTAAGTGATGCATTAGGAATACTGGTCTCTAAATGGTTTCATGGCCATGCTAGATCATCATCAACACTTAAAAAAAGTGAGTCATTAATTTATTGACATAAATTTACTAAATAGAGAATACGTAATAAGCAATCAATTTAGTGACACTGATCCACGTTGTATTCATATGCTTCAATAATTTTCTACCCTTTATTAAACCCTTTGTCATCCCTTGGAACTTTAAATATCATTTGAAACTCCTACCAAAAAAACTACTAGATGTATTGACCAACTGCTCCACCTTTGCAACACTATCAAACTCATCAACTATTTTATAGGCCAAGCTCATTCTATGTGCCATACAATGAATTCGTAACATGAAAGATGCTATAGAAGTTTGTAGGCCGACACAAATTGCTGAGCGATGGCCTTACATAATTGTTGCTCCATCAACTCCTCAAGTCTGTCATTGGTATATAAATCATATATATCATGTGCATTCATGGCATGTTTTATATATTCCTATGTAATCTATTTTGCGATATTTTCTTAACCCTTCTATGACTTTTTACCATAATTTATAAATCCCTTACTGTAAGTTTATTTTTTCATAAAAGAATTGAACATATCCTTATTTAATAGATACAAAAATCTAGCTCTATCATAGAATTGATCACAAACTAGTTGAGACATGACTTCAAGCTATTTTGTGGAAGGATGCAAGCATATTAATGGTTCTCACCACTAAATGCCATGAGGGACATGTCTAAAGAAGATATGACAAGTGGACACAATGTGCGACCATATGTTTGCTAAGCTAAAAATGCATTCTAAACTTGATCAGGTAATTAAAACAACCCCATAACATATAAGATTCTAAAATTTCCAAGATTTCTGTAACGTGTCCCCCAGTATCGTTCGGGACATGTCTTAGCAGTCCATCGGAAAGGATGTCTAGAAAGCTCTGCCCGGCACTCCCATGGAATGTTACGGGTTTTGCAATCTAGTTCTTCCCGCGTCTGCCAGGTAGCGGAAGTATCCTGGCCATTTCCACTTAGGATCGACCGGAATTAGGGTTTTCCTAATGGGTCATTAGCTAATAGCAACTAGCGTCAGACCCGAGCGAACTGCTTTACGCAGAAACGCCAGGTCCGAAGCGGATTCACGCTGCACTTGGTTCAAGGAGAATGGAAAACGAGAGGGATGCAAAGCTCAACCTCTCTGCCATAAGGCATAGTCCCATTCCGTTCCCCTAAAACAGCGTAAATCAGGTAAGACGTAACTCTAGGTCATCGTTATTCTTTTTGATGATGATAATCATTCCGCTGTTCTTCGAGATTTTTGAGAAAAGTTCCCGGCTAACCGGGACCACCCAACCGTAGGACAGACCCATGGCCCATCCTCCGCACTTTCCTCGGTTTGTTTTAGTTATGTAATTATCTAACACATTAATTTGACATATAACAGTCAGCTTCTTTAATTAATCCCTTTAAGCACTGGTTCTTTCACGTAATCTTATCATGTGACAAAAAAAAACAATATCAAGCAAGTTCTTTTAACATTTCATCATTTTATCTTTGAAATACAAGGAGTTCCGCCCATAGGCTTGTCCATAATCTGCCCGAAGGCTATCCAGTAATCTCCAGGAATCACTATTCCAAGTTTCTGCCTGTCAACTAGTATGCGGGCCTCGAGATCCAATCCCGAGTCACGTTAGCCTCTTGTGCAGGACCTGGAAGGCGAGGGATTTACGGCCAGAGCCCCCCTGGCACCCAAGTGTCCTCCTACTCCAAGTAGAGCTTAACGGAGAGACCTCTCGCGGCGAGTTCGGTCCACGTTCCCGGCGCGGTCAACAACCCCCTTGGTTAGGGTCAGGCAGGCAGTCGGGGGTAACTGAAGCTGCCTCTCCCTTCAGGCCTTTAACCTGAAGTATAGGTACTCATTTAATTTGTAATTCATATTTCAAACAGAGCTCTAAAATCTCTAGCAAGCATAAACATTTCCGTTTAATCAACCGAGTTGTTTGGCAAACTGCTAAGGAAGTGTTCTTTCCTTTTTGAGTGTATCAGCACTTGTTCCCAAGGTGTCTTGTAACTTGGCAATATCTCTTACATTCCGGTGTAGGGCATACCCAACTTGGTTAACCCTAAGGTGCCTTAGATATGCTAGTTTCTGGTTTACAACTTTCCTTATTTAGAAGGATATCCAAAATATGTCTTTTTGCAAGATAACCTGTGTAGGGATCTGCCGTCCTTGATGAGGGTTTTTTTACCCTTCTTTTACCCCTTTCTCCTTGTGAATCAATCACAAGACTAAATGATTTCATACTTGTTGCGCAAGTCCTGCGATGGAATAATCTGTTTAGATTCTTTAAGCTGACGTATGTCTGGCTTAGGGTTTCTTCTTTAAGAACTTTAGGGACAAACCCTAGTTTCTTATCTTTACGAATTTATTGTCCCTACAGTAAGAAAAGTAGTCAAGTGCTTAGGGTGTGAATGTTTCTATGTTTAGATTGGTTTAGTTATCTTTCGGAAGGTAACATTAATCTTCTTGTCACGGTTTTGCTATCCTTGTGATAATTTACTTTCCAGTCGATACAGCTTAATTTTAACTTCCGTTTTCCTTACAGATGAACTCATGCCAAATAACAGCATTTGCCTTACTAAGATGTGCAATTAGCAAAGATAACTTCCTAGTGATTTGAGCATCGAAAGAAACCTTTCATGAATTTAACCATTTACAATGATTCGTTGCCAAAGGGATAAGACTAATGGTGCAAGATATAATTTCAACACTTTAGGATTTAACTAAAATATACTACTATAGTAAATGGCTAATCTTACTCGTAATTTATAATGCTTGATGCAATTTGAAGAAAGCTAAGTTGTATACATTGTCATTCATAAGCTAAACTCCTCCGTTACAAATAACTCGAACAAATGTATCCTATCCTTAACAATTTTTCTTTGCATGATCGACTTAAAACCTAATTAAAGCCAATAAGAAAAACCTGGCTTTGAGGTGAGATATCCACATGGATACCGGGAGATGACCCTCCCGCAGCTACACCTTGGACTTTCTTCGACGGCATCGTAGTTTGAATGTGAGGTAGCCTTTTTCTCTTTCTTCTGGACTTCCACCGTCTCTTTGGATCCAAAAAAAATTTATGGGGGAGTGTGGTTTTGCAACCACAGAACCTTTGTAGGATTTTGACTTGGGGTAGAAGGAATAGAAAGCACTTAATCTCCTTCCTTCCCTTTCCTTTATCTTTTTCCCACTCTTCCTCCTTCACTCCTTCTTTTCACTCCCTCTACCTTCCCTCCCTATCTTTTCTCTCACGGCTACTTTTCCCCTACGGGATATCATACGAGGCCATGATGATGAATTGGATTTTTAGGACATGGGGGTGTGTGGACACCGGCTTGTTTGATAAAACTAAGAACACAAAGCTCAACTAAGAGAGCACATGCACAAAAAGATCTAAAAAGTGAATGAAGGAATCAATGAAAGAGAATGAAAGTCTTCAAGGTAGCCTAAGGACAAGTAGCATATGGGTGTGACTTGAATAGCCTAAAGAGCTAAGAGGGGGGAAAGAAACAAGGGCTTTTTTAGGGGGGGAAATTAAAACCAGGGGGGAGAACAAAGGGGCTTAGGGGGGGATTAAAACCGGGGGGGGGGGGGGGGGGGGGGGGGGGGGGGGAACAAGGGGGCTTAAGGGGGGATTAAAACCGGGGGGGGGGGGGGGGAACAAGGCTAATTAGCCAGGCAGCGAGGGCCGTGATTGAAGAAGGCGGCGACCTCTCCTGGCTCCTCAGTAGCCGCCAGGCGTTTGGCGTCTTCTCCCTCCCTCTTGGTTGCACACGACGCAGCAGTGGCACGGCTCCTTCTTCCTCTATTCCTCACGGCTCAGCCTCCCCCATCTCCAGTGGCCCCCCCTCATTTAAATAGTGGAGGGGAGGGGGATCTTCCCTCCCTGCGTGTCGACACGCATGTCCCCCCTCCCTCCATAAGGCTCCAACAAGGAGCTTAATAGCTCCTACTATTTCCCTCCCTCTCCAGCTCGTCCGTCGGGTGGAAAAATAATTTTTTAAAAAAAATATTTATCCAAAAATCATTTCTTACGTGGAATATTCATTCCCTTTATCCAAAATCATTTCTTACGCGGAATATTACAATTTCATTAAAAATAAACTGATCCTAAAAAGTTTTAACACATTTTAGCATTGCCTAAAATTCACAAGATATGATATACATGTGCTAGTAAGCTAGTTGCTCAAGCCTACTTCAAAATGAGTGAGAAGTGAGATTTGTGGGTCCTTAAACATGAAAATTAAAATAGAAATAGAAGAATATACAATTTCACCATCATAATATTATCTTTGAGCTCTCATACATTGCGATATTAATCTCAGTCTTGTCTCTCATACGACCAAGGGTGCTCACCAAAAAGTTCATACACAATGGGTAAGGTGAAAATATGGACCAAACATAGCAAGAATCAGCTTGAAACACTATCGCCCAGCCCTGCACAAGCATGAGCAATGAAAATGCAAAGGCTAGAGTCAAAACGCAACCAATTAATGCAATAAATGTAGTCAACCTGCATAAAAGTAGGTCACCTCAACTTGCTATCCCTAAAACGCAAATGGTGAACTAAAAAACACTGAGAAAAAGAGTAGAAACCAAGCCAAAAATTAGTAAAAGATGGTCAACCATGCTAAAAAATTAGTTGCAGCAATCAAGAACGGGTCCAATCAACTGGAAAAAAGCCAAAACACAAACTTGAAACAATAGAAAACAACAATACAAACTTGAATCCTAAAATATGATACTGTGTCAAAAGTGGATGTAGCAGTGGAAGCATAAACAACTGTTGCAATAAGCTACTAAACACAATGACAAAAGAAAAAAAAAACATAGAAGAATACTACAAAGAAGAGAACTCATAAGAATGATCAAAAAATAAAATCCATATACCAAACGTGAGACAATGGCATACAACAATGAGCCCTAGTTGCACATTCAATGGCACAAGCTTCCTCTCCAATAGAACCTATAGTGATAATGACTGACTTCGGAGGAGCTTGAATATTTTTAAAAAAAATGCCATAAATGGAGTACATCGACCAGCATAAAATGCCCAAATAAATATCATAATGGCCACAATAAAATGCCTAGGAGCATTAGGTATAAAGTAGACTCGGAAATGTCAGACTCAAAGTTAATGGATACAGATGCTACAAAGTTGGAGAATGCAAATGAAATGCTACCACAAGGATTACAAGATACTCATCTCTTATCCCATGTTTAGGTGGATATAGACAACCGAGAGAAGCATAAAGAAGATATTGGGATGATACTACCACTTTTCTTCCAAGGAAAAGTATGCATATAAGAGTATGATTCAGGGATATAGACAGGGCTTGAAATGATTAATGGACTGCTATTTGATCCAAAAAATAGTATCTAGGTTGTGTGCATGATCAATTGGCTGAGTATGCAATGGTTGTTTGACCCAGAAGGGAGATATGGCTATAGGAGATTGCAATGGACAGGCATGGCTGAACTAGACATGCCAAACTATTTTAATTGGGAGAGGATAAATGATGAGTGATGCATCCAAAGTGGACTCTGATACCTTGGGAAGGGTCCTACAAAGTTTGGTTGACATCCGCATTCCTATGCCTCTGAGATAGAGTTGGGAAGGGTCCTACAAAGTTTGGTTGACATCCGCATTCCGATGCCTTTGAGATAGAGTTGGGAAGGTCAATGTTTGACTAGGGCTACATTCTGTAATGAATAGCTACAGGCTATGCATAAAATTTTAGGGGTTGATACCTTCAACATTTGGTCTTGGGGTTTTCAAAAAAGTTGTAGATCGCAAGTGCGGCTACAATTTTTCTTTTCAAATCTTGGTGATCTAAGTTACCATTCACAAGACATGAAATTTTTTCTATAGGGTGGTGTTGTAGGACAGTTTTCTAGACAGGATAAAACTAAATCTAATGAATGTAAATTATGCATGGAATATGGGATTCTAAGCCAATGAAATGCAACTCTCATTGTCACACTGCAAAATAATAGGACAAGTCTGGGGGCAGCCAAGCTCCTCTAACAAATGCCGAAGCCATACAATCTCACATGTGGTAGAAGATGCAGCCGATACTCTATCTCAGTCAAAGATAGGGCTACTGTGGGCTTCTTCTTGCTACTCCAAGATATACCACCAGCACCCAAGTTAAAACAATAACTTGTAGTAGACCACCAACCTTTGATCCATGTTGCCAGCCTAATCCAAATCACTCCAACCTGCAAGAACAAAATTAGAAGCACCATAGGATAGGAAATCTCAAGGTCAAAGGTCCCCCTCAGAAACCGAAGTATCCTCTGAGTAGCCTGCCAATGCACCTACTGAGGTGCACTCATGAACCTAGCCAAGAGACCTACAAAGAAATATAGATCAACCCGTGTGTTAAGGAGCCAAATCAATGATCCAATCAGCTGATAGTAGCGGGTAGCATCTGCCAAAGGAGAAGCTGCATGTGAAGTGGCCTTCTAGTTCGGATCCATAGGAGTAGAAATGGACCAACAATCCTCTATCTCAAAAGTCACCTAGAGCTCCTATACATATCTCTGCTGAGAGATGAAAATCCCACTCTGAGAATGATAAATCTCGTGGCCCAAAAATGAATGGAGAAGTCCTAAATCCATCATCTCGAACTTTTGATGTATGGCTGCCTTCGTCTGTTTGACCTTCTAGGCATGATCACCTGTAACAATCAAGTCATCAACATACAATCAAACAACACACAACCACCCTATGAAGTGTGCACATAAAGTTGCAGATTGTTTGGCCCTACAGCACCGATATCCCAACTTGGCATGGATAAACGAATCAATCTTCTCGTTCCAAGCACGTGGAGCCTGCTTCAGGTTATACAAGGCCTTCTTCAACCTATAAACCTTCCCATCTAAGAAAGCAAAGCTAGAGGCTACTCTACATAGATCTCCTCCTTGAAATCACCATTCAAGAAGGTTGACTTCACATCCCTGAAAGACAAGCCATCTCCTATGACCAGCCAAGGTAAGAACAACACGAATAGTTACCATGCGAGCAGGGTTTATTAGCCATCATCAAGAGAAGATCCCTTGAGCCATCTTCTAATTGCATATTAGACTATGTATGAATGTGCACTCACATAATATTGGCCCTATAATCTATTCATGGTTTTGGGTCCTCAAGTGTGGGACAACATTTTAGGCTTGCTCCAAGTTCAGACCGATCTCCCAAACCAACAATATTCTATGTCATGTGCACAAATATGAGACTAGCACTCTCCCCTAGGAAATAATTGCACCTAAGGTTTTTCTTTATAAGCACATTTTTTCTAGAGTCTCATGATCATTTCCTTTTGCATTCATAATCGAATCTCCCATCTTTTGCAACCTCCTCTTTTTTTTGGTAGGCCTTCAAGTTCATTCCCGTTGGAGAACCATCAATCCAAGTGTCTCTTCTAAATATCAACTTTTAAAGCTGTGTTCACAATGATATTGTTCTCATTGTCATCTACCATAGTATGACCAACATTACATGTATGACATGCAATAAGAATATCATCATCATCCTTTAGAGTTCTTCATCAACCACATTTATTTCTCTCCCTTAGGACTACTTCTTCATCGATAGTCCATAGCATTCAATGTCTACCTTTGAAATGAGTGCCATGGATTGGCACTCATCTTGGAGGGAGGCAATGTTAACAGTATTTTGTGAAGGCTAAAGTTAAAGAAAATCAAATCAAAGTGAAATCCAAAGCACTAGATTTATTTGATGGTGGATTATTATTTTACGAAACTTTATTTATTATTTTTTTGGCACTTGTATATTATTGTTGTTTTATGAAAACCATATTATTATGGTTGTACTATTGTGAGAGCCAAGCTCACTTCCTTGAATATTGCACCATCACCCATAGTTATATCTCTTACAAGGCTAAAGTTAAAGAAGATCAAAGCAAAGTGAAAGCTAAAATGACAAATTTATTTGATGGTGGACTATTATTTTGTTGAGCTTTATTATATTATTTTTGGATAGTTGTGTATTATTGTTATTTCATGGATGCCACATTAACACACCATTAGTGAATTTGGAAATTTTTCAGAAGTTTAGGACTCATAGTCAAAACTTTCTCTTTGGTATAACTCTCATACCATTGCTCTAATTTTATTGTTCAATAGCTCAATAGATTCCATTTTTCATAAGGTTTCCAATGATGTGTCACATGATAGCTTTGGGAAACATAAACATGTCTTTTTGGAGTCCCAATATTCTAAAAAATAAAGAATAGGACTTGAAATATTTCCAAATTCACTAAAATTGTGTTCATTATTATAGTTGTATTATTTAATGAGAGCCATGCTCACTCCTATGTACTTTGTACCATCACCCACAGTTGTGTTTCTCACACTCGTAATTGTTGTGTGAGTTGCACATATAGATTTACCATTTTATTAGTATAGGTATGGCCTAATAAGGCTAAAGCACAAGTATGCTTCATAGCCTAGATCCCACAAAGGGGATAGGATGCCCAAAAGAGGGTGCAGACCCTAATTCACAGAAGTGAAAATCCTAAAATGCAAAAGAGGAACAAATTCTAAAATGCAAATAGTGTATGCCATCCTAAAGAAGTGGCCTAACCCTAACCCTAAATTATGTCTATATAAGGATGGGAGTTTGAGTTTTATTTACCCTTTTGGTGCATCCATGAGAACAGATATAGAAGCAAACAAAGGCTTACAAAATAGATATAGAAGCTCTATAGAACACTATAAAGGGTCAAAAAAATGCATAAAAATCATACAGTTCAAACCAAAACCACTTCAAACGATCAAAAAACGTCCAAAACACTCTCAATCATTCCTTAAAAGACTCATTCAGAATCTCAACCTTACAAATAGAAAGAAAACACATCAAAACAGAGGCAAAACCAAACCCTATCAGAAATAAACATACACATTACAAAACCTTTCAGAACATCATATTTCAATCAAAAACCATCATAAGCTTCTGAAATATACTCAACCCATCCCAACACATTGGAAAACACTTCCTATATATCCAAAAACAATCAATAAACCCTCAAAATCAACCATTGGCCTCACAAAAACAACAAAAATCAACCCCAAAAAATAAGTTAATTCAGTCCTCAACATATCCCCACACTTAATCAGGGAGCATCTTGCGACCTTGAAACAAGGAAGAATACCAAGTCCAGAAAAATTATCTCAATACTACTTTTTGGAATTGCGATCAATTAGCATCCATGAACTAATCTCAAGTTCATCAATCTCCAAAATAACATGGATCTATCAAATAGATTGATGAAAGAAAAATGCCTTGAAGCATAAATCAATCCTTAAATTTTTAAACTTTTACCAAATAAATTCGTCATTAGGAAAAAAATGAACTCACAAATGGGTCCTTAAAAATAATATAGTTTAAGATGTGGGCATTTTGGATTATCCAATAGGAAGGCTAGATATTGACATCCATGGAGGGTGAATCTTCTCTCTCCAAATCTTGGGTTTTCTATTAAAAAAAAGGGGTAGTGGGGGATTAAAAAAAGGAGAATAAATAGTACACAAAATTTTCTCTCACCTCGTATTTTCTCCCTTTTTTGGAGAATTTCAATTTCGGTTTTTTCTCTCTCATGAAATCAATTTGACCCAAAAGTCAAGCAACATACCACTTTCCCTCTCTTCTCTATACTTGTGAATTTTCGTCTCCATTGAAGCTCCCTGCTAAGAGTAATTAGGGTTTTGAGCGTTTTGCTTACCTCTACACTTTCTTCTCCACGCAGCTCTCCAGATTTTGGGCAAAACATAGGTGCACATCTCTCTTTCTAATTTCTCTTGTTTGCTATTTTTTCAATAGGGTTTGATGTCATTTCTTATTGTTGTTGTTGTTTTATTGCAGAGGTTGTTTGGGGCAGGAGACAGAGGTGCTCATCTCTCTCTTCTTTCTTTCCCCCCTCTCTCTATGTGTTGTTTCTCTTTTATGTTGTGTTTTCAATAGAATTTAATGTTGGTTCTAATTGTTGTTTTCTTGCAGATTTTATTTGGAGCAAGAGGCAAAGGTGTTAATCTCTCTCTCTGTTTGGTTTTTTTTTACTGATATCTTTTCAATACAACACAATGTTAGTTCTAACCCTTGTTGTTATTTTATTGCAGAGATCATTTTGGGTGACATTGCATAAGTGCTTATCTCTCTCTCCCTCTCTCTTTCTCTCTCTCTCTATGTCTCCTCTTTTCTATTGTTTTTTTAGTATACCTTCATGTAAATACTAACTCTTGCAAAATTGTCTTTTGCAGAGATCAATTTGGATAAGATTGGATAGGTGCTCATTTCTTTCTCTCTCCCGCGTACTCACACACTCTCTCTTTCTTCCTCTCTGCAGGTGCTCATTTCTTTCTCTCTCCCGCGTACTCACACACTCTCTCTTTCTTCCTCTCTGCATTATCCATTTTCTACTATCTTTACAATAGGGTTTGATGCTAGTTCTAACTTAAGGATCAATTGTTGTTGTAACACTTAACACAAGATAGAGCAGAGATTCTGTAGCTCAATTTACAGGTAAATCTACCATATTTTGTGGTGTCAAAATTCATTCATTTAATTAGTGACTTTTATGTTTGATGGGATTGATGTTTTCTTATATCCATGTTGAGTGCTGAAATGACCTATTTTTTTGCTGATTTTTGTTGTTTTTGAGAGATGAATGGTTGATTTTATGAGATGATTGATTGGTTTGGAAGTGGTTTGAGAGTGTTTTGGATAGGTTGGAATGGTTTTATTAAGCTCATGATGTTTATTAGTAGAGATGTGAAGTTCTATTGATGTTTTGATATGTTCTGTTTGGTCCTGATAGCTTCTGTTGAGCTTCTGTTTTGTTCTGTTTTCTCTCTGTATGGAAGGATGGAGTATTGATTGATAGGGTTTGAGATTGTTTGAAATCTTATTGAGTGATTTTTGATGGTTTGGAATGGTTTTGGTATGAGTTATGTGGTTCTGATGCTTTCTGTTGACCTTCTGTAACTCTCTGTTGAGCTTCTGTGAGCCTCTGTAGACCCTTTGTAGACCTTCTGTATGCTTCTGTATGTGTTCTGTTGGATGAGAGTGTAGCTTGGGAAAGTTTTCTAGCCTTGGAAAGAGGTGAATACAAGTGCAAAAGAGCTAAAAGAAGTCAAAGAAGTAGCTGCTGAAGACTCAAGTGAAAACTGGAGTGAAGTGACAGTGATGAGCTATGAAAAGTCACTGTAGTGGCTCTAATGCCTCTTCATATCAAACATACCTCTTGGGAGGTGCATCTACGACCTAATAAGGATTATGGAGGGTTATTATTGAGTGATTGTAGTGAGGATATGATGTACTATTGATGGAGAGAGAGAGAGAGAGAGTCAGAGATAGTCAATTCTATCAAAGCAGTGTGATTGTATATGAGAGATTGAGAGAGAGAACTATGAAGACATTGAAGATGAATACTATGTGATGTATTTCCATTCAAAGATGGTGTATTCCTTTGCTTTCTTTGTTCTATTGATGGATTTTGTGAAGATGTTGGAGAATATGGTTGATTCTATCAAATCCGTGGGATAAATCTACTATGATGTTGCCTGAAGAATTGATGTTTTCTTTGTTTTGATGATCAAAAGAATGAAATAAAAGCTTTTTGATATTACAAGATAGATTTTCTTGCAAGAGAATTCCTTTTTTCTGGTGTTCCTTTTGGGGCTCCATGTTTTTGGTGCGCAGTCAGGGAAACTTGCCATTAACAAGCACCAGAAGAGGCTGAAAATGAAGGAAATGGCATTGCCAAGAAGAAGAGAATTCAATGGATGTTTGTAAAGTTCCTTCTTCCACTGAAGAGTTGGAATTTCTCATTATCAAAGCCACTTTCCACAAGAAGTTCATCCCACAATGGCGGAAACATATCACCATCATGATGCATGCTCTATGTGGTGGACAGTTTCCTCTTCCTGTCGAAGCAGCAGAAACTTGCATCTTGGTGGCAAACTGTTTGGGAACAAACTGAAGAGCAGAAACAGAGAGAATGACCATTCATGGAAGATTTGGCATTCATTGAGAAGTTTCTAGACATCATCAAGTGGGAAATAGTCAAGAAGCTTTAGGAGTCTTGGTCTGTAGAGATTCACGAAGACAAGAAGGAAAAAAGTTGGAATTTGTTCGTGGATGCTCAACAGCAAGATACATGGGATGCTTGGTGCACTGATAATCTTATGTTTATTCAATTAGCAACTCACTGGAAGTTGGTAGACCGAGTGTTCTTTACAACATACACTGTTGAAACCATCAGAAGCTGGCATTACTATAATGATGGCACCACCACAATGCTTAGATGTATCCATTTTGACACCTTCAAAACCGAATACCTTCCTCTGTGCAGTGGCATGAAAGCAGAATTTAGAGACGTTGAAAAGGAAGAAGTAGAAGAAATGTTGGCAAGAGAGTCCTCTAGAGACTGAAGTCTTCTGTTATCCCTTTGTGGAGCACTAACAACATAGTAGAGCCAACCCCCTGATGAATGACGCAATAAAGAGGTAAGCGTTAGAACGAGTCCAGAGGTACGTGAGAAGAGAGAAGGAAAGAATCAAAGCCGAGAACGAGCTCGCAGGAGAAGCCGCCTTTGACGCCCTTGCGGAACTCTTTACAGAAGTCCCAATGGCACATCAAGCCCTTCCTCCTGCTGCTGGAGGTCCACTCCCAAGCCAGATCCGTCCTGGAAATATTGATGACAGGCCAGCGAATGTAGTCCCATTGCCAGTTTTTAAGGGAGAGTACAATGAAGACCCCGATCTTCATGTAGCAGAGTTTATGGTAGCATGTGTGGCTAACAATGCCAGAACCCCTGAGCATTGGCTAGCAATATTCCCCGCCACTTTCAAGGGTGCGGCGTTTCAGTGGTATGAGAGACAAGCAGCAGGAACTTTTGGCACATGGGATGACCTGAAGTTGGCCTTCCTCACTAAATTCAGGCGTGAAGGTTTTGAAGAGCGGATGTGAGAGGAATTTATGAATTTAAGTCAGTCCTCTAGAGAAAGAGTAGAAGCTTATGTCTCATGAATGGAATCCATCTTGAAGAGATGGACTAACCATAATCTAGATGATGGCATTCAGAAGGGGGTGTTTCTCAGAGGATTACAACCAGAAGTCTGTAAGTTTGTGGAGCTGCAAAGACCAGCCACACTGCAAGCTGCAACAGAAGGTGCAAGACTGTACGATGAAGTGGAAGCTAGATTGGCGATGAATCCAGGAAGAGGAGTCCTACCTCCTCTCATGCCAGGAATGATGTACCCACCAATTGCAATCCCAGGGACAGTCCCCTACCCCTACCAACAGATGCCCCCAGTATCACAGTACAGTGCACCAAATCCACAGTGGCCACAATCAATGCCTCAAATGATGGTTCAACCACAACAACAATGGTCCCAACCAATTTCCCCAATGCCAAATCAACAGCAACAGTGGAACCCTACCAACTAGAGCCAATAGCCAACAGTTTAAACAGGAGCTCTGAATCAGAATCAAAACAGAGACCCCTCTGCACCAGCCCAACCTGTTTATGTAATGATTACAGAGACTCCTCAAAACCCTACTGCCAGTACCTCAAGAGGAGAAAGCTTGAAGGATTATTTATCCATCTCAGTTGCAAATATAAAAAAGAAGTTGATGGATGTGATTACATAGCAGCTACAGACACTCAAAGTGAATACCGCTAGCATATCCAACGTTGCAGGAGTAGGAAGAGATGTGATGCGATCAAATACTTGGTGTGGTAAGTGTACATGAAAACTAACCATTCCTAGAGCCTTCTGTTCCTATTGTTTGCGGAAGAACCATACAGAGGATATTTGCTTTCTAGAGGAGATGCATGATAGGAGAAGGAAGGAAGAAGACGCAAGATTCAACTTGCTGGAATCCAAAATGACAACACAGGATATTGGACCCAAGCCTAGAGAGTTTGGTCCTAATTTCGGTCCAAGGAGGTTTCCCTCTCAAAGTTACAGAGGAAGACAGTCTGGCGGTGGTCAGAGATCAGAAGTGGAGTGTTACAGATGCGGAGAAAAGGGACACATTTCACCAAATTGTCCAAATCCCAGAAGGTTAGTGGATTACAAGCCCTTATGCAGTCGATGCAAAGGAGAAGGCCACACTGCAAAAGACTGTCCAAGCCCAGCCTAGTGAAAAACAGTGCTACTGATAATCCGGCCAAGGTCCAAGAGCCTATCTCCAATTTAGTGGAATTGGAAGTTGCTGCCATCACGCGTGCAAAGAAGAAGGAACCACCTATCCACAAAGAAAATAATCCTCCTGCCAGAACAGTAAAGTTCAATCTTCCACCAGAAAAACAGAACAGAATAGAGCCTGACAGTGCCGTACAGAGCACTACAGTGCCACATAGGGTTACAGAGACAATCCCAGAGACAGGACCAAAGGTCCAGGAGATCGAAGAGGAGGAAGTGCCACAAGTGGCAGAAGAAGTCCCCATGATGCCCCTGTTGGAAGAAAGAAGGAAAATGAAAATGGGTGTTGCCCCATTCCCTAACCGGTTAGAGAAGCCAGTGGATCCTATTAAGGAATACGATATGGTCAGAGATCTAGATACCTTTAAACCAAACCTCACATTCTGAAAATTATCGATGTTGTCTCCCAGTTGCTGAAAAAGGTTCAAAAGTATACTAACAAGAAGATGTGGCTTAAGGATTGCTCCCTCAACAGCAACAAAGTCCAACAAAGCTCCAGTGCCTGTAAAAGAAGTGGACGTGGCTAACGCCTTCCTAGATCCGGGTACCCCAGAGACTGGCGTGTGGATTGAAGGCTGCTTCATTGCAAATGCACTGATTAATGGTGGCTCATCAGTGAACATTATGACGGATGTGACAATGAAGGATCTAGGCCTACAAGGTGTGCAACCAACCCAATGGCTCATCAGACTGGCGGATCAGAGTAGAATCAAGCCTTTGGGCATTCTCCCATATGTGAAGATTACAGTGGCTGGAAAAGATTATTGGCTAACCTATCTGGTGGTGAAGCCAAACTCTTATGGTACATCCTATCCCCTGTTACTGGGTAGACCATGGCTTTTTGAAGCCAGAGCAAGGACGGATTGGTTCAAAGGAACCTTGACCTTGGGTAGAGGACCTAATAAAGTGGTGCTGAAGCTATATGGTACTCAAAAAGGACATGGATCCACCTCCTTGGAATTATCTTCTGATTCCACTAATGAGGCTACAGATGGAACATCAGCAGATGAAGATGCTGTCAAACAGATCCTTCCCAAGAAAATAGTGGCACGTTCCTTAACAGTGGATACTGTAAGCCAACTCCCAAAAGATGCAAAGTCCCTGTCAATGGGTGAATACTTCTTGTCTAAACCAGGAACGATTTCCGAAATCACTTCTGACAGTGAGATAGAAGCATGGATGTACTGCTCTCCCTATTACATTGCCATAGCAGAGCCAGAGACAGAGGCAGAAGATGAAACAGAGAACATGTTCTTCTCTTACAGAGCTCCTACAGAGACAGAGACAGAGACAGAGACAGAGACAAAGACCAAAGAGAATGGAGATGATATTGAAGAAGAAGGTTATGAAAGCGAGATGGAAGAGTCTATCCCACCTGAAGAGGATACATATGAAGAAGAAGTTCCAGAAGCATCGGAAGCAGACGAACTCATGCTGTGGGACAGAATGGCGATGGTACCATTTGGTCTGGTAAATGGATCTTCTCATATGCAAAATCTTTATAAGAAATGGTTAAAGAAGACCAAGCCATTTTTCAGCAGTGGCTCATGCCGCCCTCACCCACCTTTGCCAATAAAAGATGATGATGATGCACCGTGCCAACAATCCAACATGCATCAGAGGGTCCCTGTTATATAGTGTTCCTGGACGCGTCATCAGAAGATGAGTCTTCAAGCCAAGAGGTAACTAATCGTGAAACCAAACCCAAAACGGCTCTAATCCCATTTTAACATCTCAAGGAGCAACCTAAGTCTCCACCAAAAGAAGAAGTTGGGTCTAGTGGGACATCAGAAGAGGACACCACCCCCTTGAAGGAGTCGGATCTGTATCCAGAAGTAGTCCGTGGGACCTTCATCCGTGAAGTAGAAGGTGAAAGGCAGTTAACTTTTGTGGATGCAAATGGCACTGAACGCCATTTGAAGGTGGGTAGCAGCCTACCAGAAGAGGAGTTGTCAACTTTGTACAACTTGTTGAAAGAGAATTTGGACATGTTTGCGTGGTCTTACAAAGACCTAACGGGGATTGATCCCACAATATGTCAGCATCATATTGATTTGGAGCCTGATGCCAAGCCAGTATGGCAACAACAGAGGCGAATGAATCCAAATTATTCCACCTTGGTGAAAGTAGAGCTGCTAAAGCTTCTGGAAGCCGAGTTCATCTATCCAGTGGAAAATACTGAATGGGTCTCACCCATCGTGGTTATACCCAAGAAGAATAGCAAGCTTCGTATATGTGTGGATTTTCGCAAGTTGAATTCTGAGACGAAGAAGGATCACTTTCCTATCCCTTTCACAGACCAACTGTTGGACACAGTGGCAGGACATGAGCTTTATTATCTTCTGGATGGATTTAGCGGATATAACCAAGTGTAGATAGCAGAAGAAGATCAGTCCAAAACAACCTTCACCACAGAATGGGGGACCTACACTTATCGAGTGATGCCGTTTGGGCTTTGCAATGCCCCTGCTACCTTCCAGCGAGTCATGATGGCCGCATTCCAAAATCATCTGCATGACTTTATTGAGGTATATTTGGATGACTTCTGTGTCTATAGTTTGATCCATGAACACTGGGGACATTTGGAACAATGCTTTGACCGATGCCGGGAGTATGGAATCTCCCTCAACCCCAACAAATGTATCTTTGGGGTCTCTTCTAGAGTTCTGTTGGGCCACATTGTCTCTGCACAAGGGCTATCAACAGACCCTGCAAAGGTCGAAAAGATTGCAGCTCTGACAGCACCCACCAACCTCAAATAGTTGAGGGGATTCCTAGGCCATGTGGGTTACTACAGAAGGTTCATAGCCCATTTTGCAACAAAGGCAACCTCCTTGCACAAGCTTCTAAGGAAAGATGTAGAGTTTATTTGGACGGAAGAATGTGACAAAGCCTTCAACACTCTGAAGCAGTGTCTGATTGAGGCACCAATTCTGCAACCTCCTGATTGGATGAAGGAGTTTCATATACACACTGATGCATCCATTGAAGGCTTAGGCGCAGTCCTCTACCAGAAGGGCTCCTCGAAGCTGGATCAGCCCATCTACTATGCAAGCCGAAAAGTCACTGATAGAGAGCGGAACTACACAGTGACAGAGCTGGAGTGCTTGGTAATAGTGTTTGCCCTAGAGAAGTTTCGCCACTATCTGTTGTCTACCCACTTTAAATTTTATGTGGATAATGAGGCCCTATCCTTCCTGATGAACAAATCAAACGTGAAAGGACGAATGATGAGATGGCTCCTTCTATTCCAGGAGTTCGACTTTGAGGTGGTTACTAAGCCTGGTCGTTCCCATGTTCTGGCTGATCATCTGTCGTGTATCCCGCAGACTGCAGACGAGGAGCAGGATGATCCAGACCTCCCTGATGCTTCCCTATTCCTGGTAGAAACTGTAACCCCCTGGTATACAGGCATCGCCAATCTGTTGGCAACCCAACGGTACCCTCCTAGTATTTCTAGTCGGGAAAGGAAGAAGCTTATGTTAGAATCAGCCCCCTACACCTTGTTAGGCGGTGCACTATACAAGAAAGGCAAAGATGAAGTGCTCAGAAGATGTTTTGCAGGAGATGAGATTGGGATTGTTCTGAAGGCTTGCCATGACACGCCATGTGGAGGCCACTTTGCAGGAGAAGCCACAGCCAGGAAGGCTCTGCTAGCAGGATACTGGCGGCCGACCATTCATAAGGATGCCTATGATTACTGTAAAAGATGTGATGCTTGTCAGCGAATCGAAAAACCCACCAAAACAAGTGCCATGCCATTGCAACCTATCCTTCCTTTGAAGCCATTTGAGAAGTGGGGCATCAACTTCTTGGCCCAATCGATCCTCCTACTAGAAGAAAACAGAACAGATACATCTTGGTATGTACGGATTATGTCACAAAGTGGTGTGAAGCTAAAGCCCTAAAACGGGACGATGGTAACAACGTGGCCCTGTTCATGTACGAGAATATCATCACCCATTTCGGTAGTCCCCTAGAGCTGGTAAGTGATAGAGGCACTCATTTCATTAATAAAGTCATGGAAGAGTTGACAGAGCTGTATAAGATCCGCCATTGCAAGTCCACTCCTTATTACCCCAGAGCCAACGGCCAAGTCGAAGTCACCAATCGCATCCTCTGCTCGATTCTGACAAGAACAATTGCCGCACATCGTCGTGATTGGGATGATCGACTTACAGAGGCCCTCTGGGCGTACAGAACCTCCCATAGAGCAATAACATGACAGACACCCTTCCAGCTGGTGTATGGTACAGAAGCTGTTTTCCCTGTTGAACTGGAATTGCCTTTCTTTGCGAGTGGCTATTAAAGAGCGTTTGGGGGGCGATGATTCACTGCAAGCCGTCTCCTGCACTTGGAATGTTTGGACGAAACTCGCAGGATGGCTCTACAGTGCATGGAAGCCATGCAAGCTCGACGTAAGGCTTACCATGACAGCTTCATCAAGCACAAAGAAGGTGATTTGGTCCTAGCCTATGATTCACGATTTGGCAAGTTTCCTGGCAAGCTTCAACAGCGGTGGATGGGCCCATATAAGGTACTTGCTGTCAACCCTAATGGCTCTGTCCAAGTGCAGATCGTTGATGCCTCTGATGATCCCTTCCTGATCAATGGATATCGCCTGAAGAAGTACTTCCCTCCTTGGGGATCTTGACAATCACAGTCACTTGATCCTTTCCCCCGTTGGCATGGCACTGTACCTCTTATGATGCTACTTCTGATAGTCGTTCTTCAGCCACTCCTGATGAGGTGGACCTTGATTCTCTACAATATGGGCCAAGTTTTTCTAACCCTACACCTTCTGTGGGGTCAGTTACGGTCATGTTTTAAGTGTGGGGACGTTAGCGGTTGGACTATTGAGTGGTCCTAGGTCCATGTTGCTCGGTCAACCCTATCCGTTAAGTTTTAAAGTGTGGGGACGCGTCTCTACGCGTCTACATTGCATACCCCTCTGCATATGCCTCAACCTGCTAATGCCTCTATGCTATGACTTGATTTTACCTTGATGGGGTTCCTTCCCCACCCACCCATTCATTTTTCACCCACCCTCGGGGCTGTTCCCTCGCAGTTTTCCTTCATTCCCTGATTTTACTGTCGTGCCATGCACACGTACCCTACGTTCACCGAATCCACATCCAACCTTATAGCCCTATTCGTCCCTTTGAATTGTCCAATTTTCCTTTCTAGTTACCCCTGTTCCAATGCCCGGTTTTTGAGTTATTAATTTTTGACGGATTTTGCGTAAATTGGTCGGTTTTTCATGTGAACGTGCTTTTCTTGTTTCGGAACCGTGATCTCACGTCATAGCCCTGACAACCACTTTCCCCCTGACATTTTTTGTTTTTACTCCGTGTCCTTCCGATGCACGGTTTGTCCAATATTAATTTTTGCGGTTTCTCGAGACCTTTTTGTGTGTCTTTTTGACATTTTTCCATGTGAACCTACTCTATTTGCATCGAAATTCCAATTTGATTTGATAGCCGTGTCCAACGCGCCTTCCTCCACCTTTTTCCTTTTTCCTCCACCCTTTTTCGACTTCTGGATTTTTAATTATTAATTATTAAATGTGTTTTCGGGTGTATTTTTGGTGTTTTTTGCATGTGAACCCCTCCTACTTCTACCAAAACTGTGTTCTAACATGACAACCCTGTGCCACCCCTTCCTACGGACATTTTTCCTTTTTACTGCATGTCATTCCGGCAAGCGGTTCGTCCAATATTAATTTTCGATTCCATTTTCGGGTCCATTTTTTGGGTTTTTCCCATGTGAAAGCATCTTATTTCAGTCAGAACCATGTTTTGACATGATAGGATTGTTGGGCACGTCTTTCTGCCCATTTTTCCTTCTTCCTGCACCTCGTTTCGATGCACGGATTTTTCGATATTAATTTTTGTTTGCTTTTTTGTACTCGTTTTTTGCGTTTTCTGCATGTGAATGCCCTGTTTTTCCCCCGGAACCCCCGTTGCATGTCTCCCCTGTCTTCCCCCTGCCGTCATGCCCACTTTTTGTTTTTATGAGATTTCGTTTCGCTACCCGGATTGGGAGATATTAATTTTTCTTTGTTTTTACGTGTTTCGTGCGACTCGTCCTGCGCGTGAATGAGCCCGTTTTCGATTTCACGCGTCTCCACATGCCCCGGTTGCTTCCGCGTGCCCCGTACCGACATCCTTGCGCTATTTTGATCCCGTCATGGCAAATTTTTTTACCCTGCCCCGCACACGCACACGGCACAGGGGCATGCCTTTCTTTTATTTTAATTTAATTATTTTACTTATTCATTTTTTTCATTATTTAATTCACTTTTCTTCCCCCCCACCCACGGGCACCCTCCCCTATCCGCCCCCCCTCCCCCACCCCCCCATGGGCACCACCCCCACCTCCCATGGGCACCCTCCCCTATCCCCCCCACCCCCCATGGGCACCATCCCCACCCCCCATGGTCACTCTCCCCTATCCCCTCCCCTCCCCCCATGGGCACGCTCCCCCCATGGGCGCCCTCCCCTACCCCCCCCCCCCCCACCCCCCATGGGCACCCTCCCCCCACGGACACCTTCCCTTATCCCCCCCACCCCCCCTTTCTCTCTCCCCGACCCCCAACCACCTCCCTCCCCATCTCCCCCCCTGCGTGCCCTTCTCCCTCCCTCTCCCTTCCTTCTCCCTCCCTCTCCCTTCCTCCTCCTCCTCATCTCCCTCCTCCTGCTCTTCTCCTCCCTCCCTCCTCTCCCCTGTCTGACGCCGCCACGCCACCCGCTAGTCGCCTGGGGCCTCGCCACCCCTCTCCCCACCCGCCAGTCCCCTGGACCGCCCCTTGTCGCCCGCCCGCTCCTGTGGGCGCCCGCTGCCACCTGCAGCACCGCCGCCTCTCCTGGACGCTGACGTGCGCCTTCTCCCCCCGCTGCCGGACACTGTCGCCCAGCCCCGCCGCCTTCCGCTGCCCCCACCCACGGGGTGCCTTGCTGCCAGTCGCCTGGTCCCCTGCAGCCGCCGCCTGCTTGGAGCGTCCGCCGCCTCCTGCCTTCGTCACCCACCCGCCACGCTGCCTAGCGTCGCATGGGGCCACCCAATCCCACCCAACCCCCCCACAAGCCCCTGTTCCCCCCACTACCCAACCCACACCCAACCCCCCCATAAGCCCCTGTTCCCCCCACAAGCCTACCTACCCACCCCACAAGCCCCCCTTCTCACCCTTTTACGCCCCGTTCCCGCAGACGATCTCCACACCACAACAAAAAGACGAAACCAACCGTAACCCGCAGAAACTCGCCGATACCTGCAGCACCCCTTCTCAGCCCCCTGTCCCACACGAGGTGTGTGTGCGTGTGTGGTTGTTCGTGGTTGTTTATGTGCGGGACGCGCGTTAGTTGGTCCGTGCGGTGGTGTGCACCAGCCGGCTGTTCACACGCAGCTGACACGCAGTCCATTGCTGGGTATATTCTCGGATTTTTAATTTCCAAACCCGAAAACCCTTAAAAATACCTTTAAAAATTAAAAAATTCATTAAAAATCAATTAAAATTCAAAAAAAATCTTTAAAAATTCCCAATATTTCTACAGTAAATTGAAATATTTTTCCAAACTAAACATCTCAGAAAAAAATTTCAAAAAATTCTAAAAGTAAAAATTCTTTTAAAAATACACACAAAATGAGCAAAAAGTCATTAAAATTGGTAAAAATACCAATTTAATTGCAATTTTTTTTTGAAAATTTCATCAACTTTTTTTGCTTATTTTTGGAATATTTTCTAAGTTGAAAATGCTGTGCCAATTTATTCCATTATTATTTTATGGCAAAAATGCTTCATTAAATGCCTAAATTCATGAAAAATCCTTCTTAATTCCAAATACAAGCTGAAAAATCTGAAAAAAATCCAGATACCTTGGTTCTTTTTGGATTACTGACCTACATTTTGGGGATTGAGAAGTACGCATTCATTGCATCCACATACACCCACTTCCAGGTATTTTTTATTTTTTATTTTTTATTTGTTTCGCTACCCCAAAATTCACACTTAATTTTTAACATGAATCCTAAACACCACCATGGCACGTGCGCTCGCGCTAAACACACATTTTTCTAATTAAAATCAACTCGCCGTTCACTTAGCACGCGCTACGTGCGCTTCAGAGGCACTTTAATAATTTTTAATAAAAATGATCTAGCCGTCACAAAAGCACGCGCTGGCAAAAAAGCGCTCCACATCACCTTAATTTTTAATAAATGAATTTACATTTAGAGACCCAGTCTGGGTATCGAAGTCCAGGTTGCATTAATGCACCGTTCCAACCTAATAATTTGTAATTAAAATTTTAAGAAGGAACCACCGTTTTCTTGTTAAGGTTTATCACTTAATTAAAAATTCACCCATTTCTTAATAATTCATAAAATGAACCTTTCATTAAATTAATCCCCACTCACTGCACTTATTTCCCCTTTTTAATGAACTCGCTTCGTGGGATGGGTACGCGAAGTCTTCGGAGTTGTCTCCATGGTCAAACCCGATTATCAAAGTTGTGGTCATGATATGTGCAGGTTGTTGTTATGTTTTGGTTCAGTTTCTGTGTTACGGTTAAGGGTATGGTGTGTAGTTTTTTTTTCTTTATTGCTTGATACGGGGTTTTGGGTGTTTGCATGTTGCATAGCATGAAGCTTTCGGTCGCATATGTGTAGAGGTCATGTCGAATTTTTTCTAGGCTGTGGTTTGCTTGGGGATAGTTGGTCGAGTCACGTTTTACCACATTGGTTGATATCTTATCCTTGGTTTTTGTCTGTTGCTTTGCAGGCATTCTCTTTGTTTGTCTGTGTTTGTGGTGTGTGTGTGTAACCATCTGAATGGCGCCCTCTCGTACTCCTCCCCCGATCCAGTATGTTCCTTTGGCTTTACATGATTATTCTTTGTTACTGGATTCGGACGTTGTCGCTAAAGCGGACTTGTCCAAGTTCGTGAGCCTTTCTTTCCCACTGGTTCTAGATGATCCTACCATTTGTGACGAGTTTTTAACCTCTTACAGTAAGAGGTCTGGTCCAGTACGTGGCACTACTGTTCTTCTGACACCAAAGAGCCTAGGCAAGGCTCTTGGTCTGCCATATCGTGGGGAGTCTGTCCCTGCTGCCAGACAGTTGTTCGCCAATGACAATATTTTGAAGCTGTTGCAGAAGCAGACTCAAGATGTTTTTGATCCGAAGAAGGTCATTACCATGTCAGAAGTCGGTGTTTCCATGATTTCCAATCCCCTATGGAAACAGCTATGCCAATTCCTTCAGGACAGGTTCATGCCTGCCAAATCCCCATCTCATTATCTTTCCAAGGAGTTGTTTACAGCTTCACGAATGATTTTGAAAGGCATAACTATTGATTGGAGTACCTACCTCCTCTCCAAGATGGGTCACCACTTTATCCGAGCTACTCGAGGAAATGTGACTAATGTTACATTTGGGTCCTTCCTCTATGTCTTCTTGTTATATGCTGCCCCTGCAAAGGAAGTTCCTTTACCTCCAATTGCTCCTCTAGCAGTTCCTCCTCTGCCTCATAATGAAGATGATGATGTGATAATTGAGAATGATGATTCTCCTCCTCCCCTTGTCATTCAGAGAAAATGCCTCAAGAGGGTGGCTGATTCAGTGCCTATTCCTCCTCCTCCAGTTCCAGTGACAATTCCTGCCCAGCCTTGCAGCACCTTGCCTGCATTCCTTCAGACGCCAAATCTTTTCAGAGCCCATAGAGACGGGATGCTAGAACTTACTATTCCTTCTGTTCACCGCCTGGTAATAGGAGATGCTATTCCGTTCCTGTGCAAGGATATCCAAAGTTCTATTAAACTTTCGATGACTGGTTGTATCCAGCAATTATATTCTTCATTTTATGATGAAGTTCAGCAGTGTAAGGAGGAACTGAATAAGACCAATACTAAGTTAGCCTCTGCTCATGAGAAATTCTTTGACCTTTGTACGTAAATGGAGCAGCAGACTAAGCTCGTGGATACTCAGAAAGCTGAAATCTCTAAGTTGAAAGCTGAGAAGCTAGGTCTCAAGTGGTTGCTGTAACAGAAGAGAGGGATAAGTTACAGAAGGAGAGTCAAGAGATGAAGGAGGTGATTTCACCACAGCTATCTTAGACCAGAGCAATGCTCAAATCCAGCAACTCAAAGATCAGTTGGCTCCAGATTCTGTCATTCCAGATACGATGCTTCTGTCCTATATGTATTTGAGGGGTGATTTACTGATTCCAGATGATGAAGATCTAGCTTGGTATGTCGGAGATGTGGTATTGCAAGCTTCTTTGTATGTCCGACATTTGGAGTTGAGGATTGATGAGATGTTCTAGGGATATTCTTCAAAGGTGGCTGAGTGTCCTGAGTTTTCATGGCACACTATGGTTGATGCTGTCATTTTGAATCACCGTCAGGTCAAAGCTTCAGCTCATGCCCAGAATATTAACCAACTGAGGGTGGATCTTTTAGCCTATCTCTCCAACCAACCCCCATTTGATACTTCTTTCTTTGAAGCCTATCATCGTAGATTAGCTTTAGGCCCGTCCTTACCATGCCTAACTCATTATCAACAAATGGCTCATAGGTATGATGCTTATATTTTCCTTTTTCAATCTAACCCAAAGGTCATTTTACCCCTTCTTTTCCAACCTCAAGGATCTCCTCAAATTCCTATCTTTACACATTGTTCTTTTATTGAAGATCGAGATTTTCTACCTCCTGATCCTTGTCCTTCCCCATCTCCTGACATTCTATCAACTTTTCCTGCTTATCTTTTAATGCCTTTCTTAACCGAATCTCCTCAATTTTCAGCAAATCCATCTTTAATCGATTCTTCATTTTATGATTTTTCCTATCCATTGCTTCATCCTCTTTCATTAGTCCCTCTTTCATCTCCTAACACTTCTATTCCTAATCCTCCTCAGTTGGTTAGTGGGTATCAAGGTTTTGATCAGAAGATTCTTCGAAGAAGAGGCTGGAGTTCAAATGATTCCCTTACTGGACCTCAAATCAATTGGCCATTGATCCCAAGAGAATGGATAAGCGCTAGTCAGGCTTATCAAAATTATCTGCATTTTGCTCAGCAATATTCTTAGTCTGCAGATCCTTATGTGCGCTTAACTGCTCATTTTACTTGGTACCTGGTGTATATGCATAGGCATTCTCATAATGATTCAAAACCTATCCCAAAGTTGTGCATGAATGTCAATATACAGGTTATAAGTTGGGGTCGTGGTTGGATGGACTGTTTTTGAAGATTTATTGAAGATCAAAGCTGAGCTCTTGAATGAACTTGTATTCCCTTTTTCCTGGTCGCGAGGACGCTTCCTTATTAAGTGTGGGGATATGTTGAGTGTTGAAATGACCTATTTTTTGGCTGATTTTTGTTGTTTTTGAGAGCTGAATGGTTGATTTTATGAGATGATTGATTGATTTAGAAGTGGTTTGAGAGTGTTTTGGATATGTTGGAATGGTTTTATTAAGCTCATGATGTTTATTAGTAGAGATGTGAAGTTCTGTTGATGTTCTAATATGTTCTGTTTGGTCCTGATAGCTTCTGTTGAGCTTCTGCTTTGTTCTATTTTCTCTCTGTATGGAAGGATGGAGTATTGATTGATAGGGTTTGAGATTGTTTGAAAGCTTATTGATGGTTTGGAATGGTTTTGGTATGATTTATGTGGTTCTGATGCTTTCTGTTGACCTTCTGTAACTCTCTGTTGAGCTTCTGTGAGCCTTTGTAGACCTTTTGTAGACCTTCTGTATGCTTCTGTATGTGTTTTGTTGGATGAGAGTGTAGCTTGGGAAAGTTTTCTAGCCTTGGAAAGAGGTTAATACAAGTGCAAAAGAGCTAAAAGAAGTCAAAGAAGTAGTTGCTGAAGACTCAAGTGAAGACTGGAGTGAAGTGACAGTGGTGAGCTATGAAAAGTCACTGTAGTGGCTCTGGTGCCTCTTCATATCAGGCATACCTCTTGGGAGGTGCATCCACGACCTAAGAAGGATTATGGAGGGTTATTATTGAGTGATTGTAGTGAGGATATGATGAACTATTGATGGAGAGAGAGAGAGAGAGAGAGAGAGTCAGAGATAGTCAATTCTATCAAAGCAGTGTGATTGTATATGAGAGATTGAGAGAGAGAACTATGAAGACATTGAAGATGAATAGTATGTGATGTATTTCCATTCAAAGATGGTGTATTCCTTTGTTTTCTTTGTTCTATTGATGGATTTTGTGAAGATGTTGGAGAATATGGTTGATTCTATCAAATCCGTGGGAGAAATCTACTATGATGCTGTGTGAAGAATTGATGTTTTCTTTGTTTTGATGATCAAAAGAATGAAATAAAAGCTTGTTGATGTTACAAGATAGATTTTCTTGCAAGAGAATTCCTTTTTCCTTGGTGTTTCTTTTGGGGCTCCATGTTTTTGTCCATCATTTGTAATGGGTTTTGATTAGCAATGATTCAATCTTATCTTTAGCAGATCAGCTTATAGGTAAATTGGCCCTGTTTTGTATTTCTTCTATTCATGTAGTTATCTATATATTTTTTGCTAAAAGGGATTCATGCAAGCATTTTTGTTAAAAGGGATTCATGCAGGTGTTTTTTTGTACATGCAGGTATTGTACAAGGTTTAGGTGAAGTATATAATTCTCGATCAACTATTTTGATGTGGTGAGAGTGATTCCTTTATGTTGGATGATATGGATCTGTTGGAAGTCGATGGTTCAAAAATCCTGTGCTTTATTGGTCCTATGTGTCCATTTGGATCTCCATGCCAATTGGCAATGATCCATGAAACTCTTCTATCATATCATCCATATAGCACACAATGTGTTGAGTCTTAGAATATCTCAGGTGTCAATCCAATGTGCCTATTAAGATTTGCATGCCATGTGGCTGCTATCCTTGTAACAACTACTCTATAATACCCACATTTCGTACAATGTATTGAGCCAAATCAGACTCCTCTTCATTATAATAAAATTTATTTTGGCGAAATTCTTTGAGTATTCTTGTGCTATTCTTTTCACTATATTTAATGTAAATGGTATGATTAAAGTGATGTCTTGAAATTAAATCTATACTTTGTGTTGATGTATATATTCACATGCCTTTTGATATCGATGTTTATGTCTGTTTACAAAAGTGTAAACATCTCTTAATGCCATATTGATTTGTATGGCATATTGGTGATTACTAGACAGACTTAAAATGCTTATTATTTAGGGGTTAATACATACTTATTTACATCTAATGTGTAGGTTATAATGCTTGAGAGAAGAACAAGCATGCTCTCAATAGAAGTACGTAACAAAAAAGATGAAGAAGGGAATTGGATCATTGATACGTATCATTGCTCATCTTGGGTACATATGCGTCCAAGTATGAAGGGAGCTTTCAAGGTGAAAGTATCTGCAATTGCAGATGTATCAATGCACTGGAAGGGTAAAATTTTAGCTCTCAAACAAAGGAATGTTGATTCTCGCCTTGTAACAGAGGCATTTGTACAATATATATTCATGCAAAAACAAATACATATTGCGCCCACTGTGCCCTTTCAACGAAATATTACAAACAGTAAGTATTTGCAACTCATTGAGAATGAGAAATTTCATGATACCTATGTAACAACTTGTCTCGTATTTACAGAAGTATACCCTTCAGATTGCTGTGAGTGGCAAAATGTTAAGAGTTTCACTAGTTCTTTTAAGTGTTACCACCTCGAAATTGGTAGATTGCTCTTTGAGGGGCGTACAGCTAAGCAACTCACAGAGGACCTTGTTTTTTTCTATGACTGCAAGTACATATTGCCCAAGGGGAGTCGATAATATGGAACCCTTGATTCTATGCACATATCGAATCTCAATAGCATAGAATGGCCATTGTGTAGTAGCGACATTTTGCACATGTGTAGCACAAAAGTTTCAGCAGACATATTGAATTCTATGAAGCCAAGCACCGGCTCAAAGAATGTACATCTAAGCTGATTCATACCGATTGTAGTTTTTGCACACGTGTTCAAGGAATGTAAGGGTTTGAGACGTACCAAAAGCACCCATATCATAAAAAATACATCAGAGGATTATGTAACAAGGATTCTAGGAAAAACTTGGACATAAAAAATAACTCATAGTCCTGACACAGTGGAGTGTCGAGTCACAACAAGGGACATGGCTTTCAGGTAAAAAATTTCTCTCTTAGTTAACTATTATCTTACTTTGGGATGAATCGGCTAACTTTCCTTTCCAATTATAGGTACTTTGTCACACGACAAACTTTATGCCTAGTGTTAAAGTATCATAAATGGAGGATGCTCAAGGGTAAATGGTTGTGCCTTGATCAAGACATGCGTGAAAGTGCAACTATGGATGTTACTATCATTTGTGAGGGCCGCGAGCCCCAAGTGTTGCAAATGGAGGATGATTGGCCCTTGAGTATAATGCGCCAGGAAATTACAATTTTAATGTAGAATCCACCTGTTAGCTTCTATTTTAAACTAGATGGTACGAAAATTCGAAGCTGAGCTGAGGATACTGTTACTAGCGGAAAGTTTGTAGCTCCACATATTTTAGAAATTGTAGAGTCTTCCTAAAAATACCAACACCACAAGTTGTAATATCCAACACCTATAAATTTTTGGATTTTTTTGGCCAATAGAATATTGTTGCTTACAAACTTGTAATATTTAAAAATTATGGTATTTATTCAAAATCATACACTTGTTATACACTTTCCACATCAACACATTTACATATGCATGTAAACTTTACAAAGATGTAAGTAAAGCCATAACTAAATATCGTATGCGAACAACCCTTAATGGTTTAAAACGTAAGGTTTTTAAGGTAAAACTAGTTTAGTTCTTGTTTCATTGTTTCATTTCACACTTTCTCTCTTTATCTCTTTATATCCAACACATCCCTCCTACCTACTACGATGGATGCTCGCACACACTTTGATGAGTGGATCCACAAGACTATCTTTGCCAACTAGGGTGACGAGATATTCCAGGTTTTCTCTAAGAACTTCAACCTTGAAATCATGCTCTCATCGCTAGATCCCCCCTTCAGGTTTTGGAAGACTTTGTGAGTACCATTGCTACATGCACATACTCCATCGAGGGATCCGACATGACTTGGGTGCCTCTGGAACAGCTCATGGTATTTCAGGCAGGGAAGAATCACCAAAAAGTGGTGAATAGGTGTCTGGCCCATGTGGATCCTTCGCATAGAGTATGCACTATTCCCATGGGAAGTGCACTAGGTACATCACCTTTGGATCTCGTGGAGTGTGATTGCGCATTGGCAATTTACCTCATTGCATTGGATACACCCCTAGAGGAGGAGAGCAATGAAGATACAACTCCACAAGTTGTTTCTATCACATACATGGGAGAAGAACCGAAGAAGAGCTCATAAATGTTGAAGAGGAACATCGATTGGTGGCAGAGCAAGGGTTGGCTCTCATGGTGCCATCTTCTTTAGAACAACCACAAGTCGACAAACCCAACCTTGCCTCCTTGACACCCATTGAAGTAGATGGTGTACAATACTTGCTTCTATCAGATGTACTCCAATACTTGGAAATGAAGGAAGAAGAGTTGTTTTCTATCCTAGTCAAGGATTCAATGGAAGACCTGATTGATTATTATTACATGGATGTGCATCCAACAATGGCAGAGATTGGAAGATATGATGGCACAAGCTTAGATACTATGAGTGCAATCATAGCAGCACAGGAGCATATTATCTCGGTTGAAGAAGATTACATTATGCCAGATGCTGAATTTGAAGCACTACATCATGATTTGTTTGGACCAAGGCCCCAACTTCCTACCAAGGAGTTTGTAGATCCCTCTACCCAAAGAGATGCTTCCCTGACATACGAGAAAATGAAGATACAAGATGATCTAGAGAAGGTGAGATTTCTAACTACCATATATTTTTATGCAATGAAACTTGACGGTAGGGTACTCGGGTCTCCCAGACGACGCCAAACTTTGGACAGGGCAGCTGCATGCATCATTTTTGGCCAAGATTTCACCAGTGGACTCCGGGGACCCGATGCACCCTACCGTCAAGTTTCATTGCTTTTTGATAACTCTAGGTTAGTCGCTAAATATATTGTTTGATTTGACTCTGTCATTCAGGACATACTGTATATAGATGAGTTTGCATCAAGGCAAGGAGGAGCTTGACATGTGGATCAATGCAAGGATTCAGCTCTGAAGGAGTATATTGGTAACCTTGTTGTAGATTTGGTGGTCTTCCATAAGAAGTGCTTACCAAGAGGGCAAGAAATAATCATGAAAATTCAAGATGTGACCAAGTTTGGACCTTTTCGAGCGATACTTGTGACATCTAGCTTGGAGAAGGTGGTGCTAATCAAGCATTCAAAGCTTCTTTACTTGTTTGACCAAACCCGTGGTGGAGCAATGTGTGTGCTTGCTACATTAGGCGGCCTTGCTAAAGTGTCAGATCCGCTTCTCCTGGAGAAAGAGCTAAAGGGGGAGCGTATCATTTTTGAAGCAAAGAAGGAACTTATATTTTCATCAGAAGCTAGCCCCTCCTCTCCACCGATGAAAAAGCCAAGGAACAATTGAGAGTTCTTATTGGCTATCGACTTTTTGTATCTACCATCACTAACAGCCATCACATGTATTTTTCTTGATGAATATAAGATACTTTTCTTTGTCCCTACAAATAAATATTTATTAAATAAATGTGTGGTTCGTATAAGTGTGACGATAATGTTCATACGTGAATGACGCATTCGCATACGTTAACATAATTCAACGCATAGTACTGCACTTGCGATTGTGTAAGTGTGATGATAATGTGTGGTACGTGAATGACGCATCCGCATATATTAACATAATTCAATGCGTAGTACTGCTGCACTTATGATTGTGCATAAGCAATAATGCAACTTGTATCCATACGTATTACTACTTTTGATGCGTTCGTACATTAAACAAAAATTAAGAGTCATGCGTTTCAAGAAACAAAACAAAACAACTTTACTCAATTGTTTGAATTCATTACACATCGCATGAGATATTATGTATATATGAATAAATATTCCAATGTGGTAGAATATACAAAATTTTTTGGCCTTTCAAGATGTTATGGTGCTGTAACACTCATTACAAACCTTGCATCATTAATCTAGTAAACTATGGCAGAGTCCCCTTGCCGTGTCGAAGCTGAATGATAAAGTCATATTTTTATCTGTGATTGTGATACGCTTTGCATGGATGGCCACAAGCTGTGTATCATCAAACAAGTTGATGAGAAACCCCTTTGCAGCTGTTTGTAGGGCCTCCATAGCTGTAGCAGTCCACCTTCCTACTGGTGGGCCATCCCGCACTCATGCCCAAAATCTTCCCATCCCTTTCAGCTCCAAGTCTTGCATGACTTCTCAAACAACCTTATGAAAAGAAATTTTTAGGATGAGAAGCTCGTATCCACGTTGGATTCTCCTTATCTCTCGAAGGGCAACAGTGCTTGATTTTCATCTCCTCTTCTTCTGTGGTGGTCCTTGTACTCTACGGGGAGCACCTATTGCTACACTAGAGGAGGCTCCACCTTGTGCTCCAGGTGGAGTGGCAGGCCTTGGCGCGATGTCTTTCCAGGGCCAAAACAACGACATGCTTGCTTGGTGCGTGCCATGCAAGCTTAAGGAGGGCAAGATGGAGAAGAGACAAAGGTTGGGGATGTGAAAATGGAAGAAGTAAAGAAATCAAGATGTGAAAATGAGAAGAATAATGAACTTTTAACCCATTTAAATCCCAAAACCAGGTTAATGCAGCTTCATACGCATTGTCCATCGTGTGATCGTAAATCCATAACCTTTTATTAGAATACGATGAAACTTCATATGCGCACTCATTAATAGGTGACTAAGAGCCCCCTTTTTATTTTGAAAAAAAAGTGCATGCAGACCCTTGGTGGTCCGAAGTTTGGCGTCTGGGTAGGAAAGTGGCTCCAGATGCCAGACTTCGGACCAGGGGTCTACAAGTACTTTTTTTTCAAAAAAATAATAATTTGGACTCTTGGCCACCTAATGAGTGCGTGTGTGAAGTTTTGTCGCATTCTGATACAGTTTCATATTTTAAAAATTATCCCACATACCAAAATTATGGATGGATTGATAATTGAGAAATCAACATCGCGACCCTACTGACGCTTCGAAACTTCTCACCACATAGACTATACAGAGGCATTAGGAGTAAAGTCTACAACAAGAAATGGTAAAATTTTGCATGTTATTTCTATTAAAATTGACAGTGCTAACAAAAACTCTAAGTAAGAATTGAAAATACATCGAAGATGCACAGTCAAAGTTGAGAGCGAAGGATAAGTGTAAAATTTTAATTCATATTTTAAGGGTGCATACAATAGTTTTGCACTGGGACATAGTCATATGTCCAATGCATGAGGATAACACTATGCCAAAAAAGATAACATTGCAAACTGTGTTCATTCCATTTGAATGAATGCATCCTTCACTACTTGAAGATTTCTTACAAGTTGGAAGTCTTTGGGAGTTACAGTGATGTGCTTCGCATGTCTTGCACAATGTTGAGCATCAGTCATTAAGTCAACTAAAAAGGCATGTATAGCACACTGTAGAGCATGAATACATTCTTCTGTGAAGTGTTCAGGTCTATCTAGACCTTGTGCCAAAAACCACCTCCTCCTTTCTGTGTGGTAGAGGTCTTGCACAATCTCGCGAACAAGTCTCGAGGAGCTCGCCTTCGGAATGATGAGATCAAAAGAGCATTGATACCTTCTAATTTCTCTCAAGGCTACTGTACTTGGCTTCCACTTGCGTTTCTTGTGGGGATGCTAAGGAGGACCCTTGTGAGGGTGACTTGAGGAAGGTGGATTAGGTTGAGAAGGGGGTGCATCTGAGCTAGTAGATGCTCCAAGGGGCTGAACACGATATGGGGCTCTGAGTAGAAGCTAATTTGCAACTACCTTAGACCTATCCATCTTTCCTGCACAAGAGATATGAAAACTCAATAAATAAGATAGAAAGTGAAACCCTCTTTTATATAACCCTAAACTATGAGACTCATTCACATAGATGCACACTCTCTCTTTCTCTCTTAAACTATGAATTGCATTCACGCTGACTCACATTGTTCATCTTACTATCTTAGCTATTTTCGAACCCATCTGCTGCCTTGTCGAAGCCTTGTTTCTAGCCACTTGGCATGGTTTTCTTTGGCACTTGAGGCTTCATAATGCACTCTTTTAGTGACATGACGTGATTCCATCATGTCTGCAGCCGATTCATCAGCACTTTCATTTGATCTCTTTTGCAAGAGTTTAGCTTCATCTGCTACTATAATCCTATACCACCAAGATAGCAATTGGATCATTGGATTGCTACCATTCACTCCTCCACCATGATCAACTTTTCTTTGGTATGCACCACGCGCTATCCAATGTGAATTTTCCATCCCTTGTGTGGACCAAATTCCGATGCTTCCCTTTTCTGCAAAGTATGGCCCATGTGCCTCAAGAATATGCTACAAAGACACATATCACACATGAGTAAAACTATGCTCAATAGTTTATATAATTCATACAATTTTAAAATATTAACTTAGTACGCACCATGTAATGTGTGATAGAGCTTTTGCCCATGCTTCCACCATGTTTTCATAGAAGCTATGCACAACATTGATAAATTCTTGCTTATCTTTATTGTGAAACACCATCTTGCGAAGTAATTAGAGAGAAAATTTGTTAAGACTTATCCAAACCTTAGCTTTGGCCAATCTTGTTTTTCCTCCATTACTTCGATCAAGAACTGCAAAATGTAACTTTTTCTACCCATCGTAGTTCTGCGGCCTATGAACCATGACATTCCCTTCCTCATTGATGGGTATTGAGAGAAACTTCCTAGCCTTTGCTCCTCCAAAGCAAGGCTTTTTTGGCAAGTTACCAGATTTTCCTGATC